>NC_028356.1:1894551-1897335 GCF_000741045.1 Vigna radiata var. radiata | reverse complement strand
AATTCTATTTCAGCTAATTCAAACCTGCAAAAATCAAACCAATTCCTAGCTATTTCATCAAAGTAGAACTGCACAAAAGAAATCTCAACTTCAAACTCAAGCTTCAGCAATTCTAGCAGGCATATAACAGCTCAATCCAATCAAAATCAGCAAATCAAACATATGGAAAAGTAGCAGTCAGCCTCAACCTCACAGGATACGGTGTATGCACTCAATCACTCAACTGTTTTATGGCTATCCTGTTTCACTCAATCATGACATGCTAACCACCATTCACAACTTTGAAGAGACTCTAAATGACAGTGCTTGACTCAAGGTTCCTCTAAATCAATAGGTCTTTATTTGGCTTGTAATGTTCATGGAATGAAATGGAGAAACAGTGAATAATGAGAATGGGAATGAAACAGAGAAATGTGAAGAACAAGGGAGAAAACTAGAACTCAGTGCAATCAAACTTTAGCCAGCCTACAAAATTTTTTTCTTTCTTTTTCTCTGGTTCTTTTCTCTTTTATTTCAGGTCTTTCTTTTACTTTCTTTTTCTGAGTTTTCTCATTTCCAGACCTGTTTCTTTCTTTTTCAACCAAACCATATTGTTCAGCACAATTTTCTTTTCTTTTCCACTTTTGGCATCACTCTTTTTTCACGCACCCACCAAGTTCTAGACTCCTCCCTAAATCTCGCAAGTCTCCAGGGTTGATTAATGGTTGTGAGAATGGCTTAAATTGGATGGAAAGCAAAGAAAAAGGCTAAGGCTCAAAGCAGGGTGCAATGGTAAGAATTGAAATGGGTAAGTTAAATTGGCTATGGCTGAAAATGAAGGATGCCTAGATCATATTCAAAGTTACCAAGAGTAAGCACATCAATAAAGAATCAATGCAAAATCAGAATGAAAGCTAAACATGCATGTTATCACACAAGAAAGACAAAAATTGGCCCAAAATCTCTCAAGGGTTTAAAAATTGTTAAAACTGACTTGCTACTCATCCTATGCAAAAATTACTAACTTGAAATGAACCAGAGACTGCAAAAATCAATGCTAGAATTACCTCTGCATAAATCTAAAGCTAAGTCTACTCTTGACAATCCTAATTTAAGGAAATAAAGCTAAAAATTGATCGAATTCAGCAAGGAATGAGGAAAAGCTTGAAACAGAATCTAAAAGAACCTAGAAATGGCTAAACAAAATTACCTAAGCTATATGCAATATGAACAGAAGGAAACAGAACAATATGCAACCTAAACAAAACCTGCTCAAACTAAAACAGAGTAAAACAGTAAAAAAAAAAAAAAAAAAAAAAAAAATTAAGTAAAATAGGAAACAAAATCTAGAAATACCTAAACAAAAATGCTTAAAGATTTTTACAATCTAAACAAACTAAGGCAAAAAAGACTGTAACCTACAAGAATTATCCCAACTAAAACAGATTTAACAAAGACTTACAAAAGCTCCTAACTAAAACTTCTATACAAAAAGACTAAATCAATCAGAACGAAAATGTACAAAAGAAAACTAAAGAAAATTTTAAGAAAAGACTAAAACAGAAAATTTTAAGAAAAGACTAAAACAGAACCTAAGTGAGAGAAATCTTAAGGTAAGGAAACAAAAGTCAGAATCGAAACTAATGTCAAAATAAGAACATAAAATAAGAAAACAGATATAAAAGAGATCTAAAAAGCTTACAATTCAATTTTAAACTACCTAAGATATTAACAAAAGATAAACATAAACTATTCCTATAGGCTACGTAACAAAAAAATTAGCAAAGAGAAAACCAAAACAGATTTAGAACTAAACAAATGAAAAATAAAATGTAAAAAACTTAAGAGCTGATAACAGTCAAAGCTAAAACTATAAGAAGAATCCAAAACAGCTAAATGCTAAAGCAATGAAACCATAGTCAGAGAAATACGAAGAACCTAAAACAAGTCTAAAGATATGAACTAATATCAAAATAAAAACCTATAACAGGAAAGCGAAAATAACAGAGATCTAAAAGGCCTACAATAAAAGCTCATCCTTAGCTAATTCCTATTTACAAAAGCTAAAACATATTATGAAAAGTATTTACCCCTATTTTATTGCAGAAACAGATACTAAACACAACCATATTTACATGAAAACAAAAATTTAAACCTATACCTTCCCACCCCCACACTTAAGAGGCACATTGCCCTCAATGTGTGAATGAGTAAGGTTTACTAACAACAAACAGCAAACAGAAAAGAACAAAACAAATTTACACATGCAATTGAATTTAACTATGAAAACTAGCACACTTGAACTCCACGTGAACAGATGCATAATTGGAAAACAAAAGAAAATGTACAGCATTTTACAAGTAAAAAAAAAATATAAGAACAGGAAAAAGAAAGCTTATTCTCAGAATCTTTTATGTTTTGCTTGGTGGTTCCTTTGGATTCACTACTGGTTGAGCAGGGATGCCTCCAACTTTCTGATTCACTAGCTCATTCACGGCATGTGCTAGCTGTCCAATCTGCATCTTCAGATCCTGAATGGTAGCCTCCAGAATTGGGTCCATCTTGGGCTGCATTTGTGACTGATTTTGCCTATACTGCTGTGTGTACTGATTCATGCTCTGCAGTGGCCCATTTGTTTGCTGGCTACCTTGCTGATTGTACGGATGAGGCTCATATCTGGGGTTCATCCAATTTCTCCACCCCTGATTTTGTGAACTGGACCCCTGATTATAATGCTGCTGTTGATTCTGGGTTTGCCACGGCTGGTGGGTCTGCCTGAAGTTGCTCTGCTGGCCTTGATATGCA
>NC_028356.1:1834482-1889241 GCF_000741045.1 Vigna radiata var. radiata | reverse complement strand
CTCTTTTCCACTTCTTAACATGACTGCACTGGTACTAGCAGTCCTATTTAACTGCACCTCTTTTTTTTTTTGGGCTGGCTGCATCTTCCCCAACTTAGCATTTCCTCTCAAGTGAGGAGGAATATACTTGGTATTTCCATTCTTCTCTGGAGGGTTAGCTTCCACTCTTACACTGCTCTTTTTATCATCTTCAATAGAGCCAGCCGATTGTTCATTTTCCAAATAAATTTGTTGAAGCTCCTGCGATTCCTTTGTGCTCCAGTTCTCTTTCCAATTTATGGCTGCTGCATCACAGTTTGCATTTTCTATGTTTTCAGACCATTCTAACACCCCTGATGTTGTCCTCTTATCCTCTAAAGGTTCCTGGTTCAGCAGCTTCACTTTTTCCACCAACTGGGACATCACTTGAGTCAATTCCCTTAAGTCCTTCGATTCTGTCCTACTTTCTGGTACAGTTTCAGCAGCTTTATTGTACAAAGATCCTTGATAAGAGCATTCAGCCATATTACTCAATAGCTGTTTTGCTTCAGCTGGAGTTTTATTCATTAAAGACCCTCCAGCAGCCACATCAATTAGCATTCTTTCCCTTTGCAGCAGACCTTCATAGAAGTATGTAAGGAGCAAAGAATCCTGCAGCTGATGATTTGGGCACATGAGGCATAATCGATTAAATCTGTCCCAGAAATCAGCCAAACTTTCATTCTGCCCTTGCTCAATGGTGCAGATCTGCCTCCTAAAATGAGATACCCTTGATGCTGGGAAAAATCTGTTTAAAAATCTAAGCTGCATCTCTTGCCAACTTCCAAAAGGTTGCTGCTGGTAAATCATCCAATGCCTAGCATTATCTTGCAGGGATAGGGGAAAAGCCTTCCTCATGACCAGTTCTTCATTAGCTCCAGATGGTTTCATGGAAGAACACACCAGAATAAATTCTTTGATATGTTGATGGGGGTCCTCATGCTCCCATCCATGGAAAGTGGGCAGCAGCCTTATGAATCCAGGCTTAAGCTCAACTCCAGAAGCATTCTGCTCCAGAGGTAATTGAGTGCACACCAGCTGATGACCTATTTCCTGGTAGGTCAGATCTCTCATGGACTTCTCCATAGGACAAGTCTTGCGACACAGCCCAGTTACAGCACTCTCAAGCCACTAAAACTACCCCACACTGAATTCACTAATTCCCCAAGGTTTGGCACAACACACTCAGCCTAAACCTCTCAGCAAAAATGCTAATCAAGCACAAAGAAACAAGAAAAATAACACCAGGACAGCTTCCAGAATTAAAATTCAGTGACTAAAACAACACAAAGACTGAATATTTACACTATCACAGCTACAAAAACAGAGCCTAAACTATAAAGAAACAGATATTAACGCGAAACAGAAATATGATCAAGAAAACAAATCTAATCAAGACCAATCCTAACACTCTAAGACTTAATTCGCCGAGTCCCCAGCAACGGCGCCATTTGTTGAAAAGCTTTTATGTCGCGCTAAAAGTCAACAAATCCAGTCCCCTAATGTAGTATAGGGTTGACCAGAAATCAATCCAAAGACTCAGCAAACTTAAGATTAAAGTGTTGAGTTATATCTTGTTAATTTTTTTTTTATTAACTATCTACTAATGCAAGGGGGACATTTAAAATGAATAAAACTGAAATTAAAAAGAAAAGAGAAATAAAAATCAAATCTGTTTAAAAAGTATAAAAGGCAAGAACAAATAAGGAAAAAAAAAATCTAAACTAAAGTAAAGAAAAGATATAAAATCTAACTGAACATACAAGTCAAACAGTACCTAAATTCTAACACTGAAACAATCAAAAACATGTATTCACAGATGTAAAAATAAAAAAAAAACAAATGCAACTAACATGAAAAATATAAAATGTAACAATGAAAGAATGAATCTAATCTGAACAGTGAAAAAAAACAATGTTAGGAATTGAAAAATTAAAGTGGATTGAACCTTGATTGAAAGACCTAAAATTTAAGAAATTAAAGTCTAAAGTCTAACAAAATCGAAATAAGAAGAACAAGATAGAAATTCTAACATCACAATCAACACTTACTGTTTATTCTAAAATATGTGAAAATTCTAACTCCAAAGAAATGGTAGAAACTAAAACAATATTTTCTCTTGTTGAACTCACTCTGACTCGAGAAGACATCTCGGTCAAACACGCTCACTATGGAGTCGTTTAATTCCAGAAAGGAATTACAATGTCAGAGTTTCACCGTTCAACTGATTTTCAATCAAAAACAAGAAAGAAACATTCACATAATAGAACAAGAACACAATTCACAGGAAAATTAAACACAACGAAAATATCACTGTCTCAACATAAAGGAACATTACAGAAATTTATTGACAAGAACAAGATTACAAGAATTTACCGAAAAGAAACAAGCAAGAACACGAGAACTGGACTCTACCGGAAGCGATAAAACCCTAGACTCTCGCTCTCAAAAACGTAAGAATCAGAAAAAAATTGAAAGTGACCCGATGAATATCCCAGCGTCCCCTATTTACATGAAAGCAATCCCTTTATATAGGGTAAAAATCCAAAACAGATAAAGAAAGAAAAGCGAACAAGACCTTCATCCTAACCTCTTCATCCAACGGCCCCTTCTTCAATTTGCTTCTCAACCCTCCGATCACCTTGCTGCTTTCTTTGCCGGTTCAGACCCACACGTGCCTCGAGCTCTTCTTCCTTTAGCTTCTGAACCGATTAAGTGGCACGAGCCCTAGCTTCCAGGTGCTTTCTCCGTTTCTCGTTTCTTCTCGTGCTCGAAAGAGTGCTTTTTTTTTATTGCCTCCAAATGAAGAGTGTTAACCAAGACCCTGCACAACTCTTCAGCCATCAAAACGCACACTTCATTAAACGNTGATGGACCCAAAACGTGCGTTTCATTTTTTTCCAAATCAACCCAAGAATTGCTTCTCATTAGTTCCAATGCAGTGGCCTAATAAGAAACAGCAGAAACAACGTCCCAAGTGTGGCAGCAACGTTTTGATTCAGTGGGCTTTAACCCATCAGCAGCTCAAATGCTAACTGCACCATCGTTTAACTCCGCCCAGTGCAGCTTCAGTGCAACACAACAGCGACAATCCAATTTCAGCATCCCAATTCTTCTTCTATTAACACCATAAGCCCAAAACAGCGGCCCATTTTATTTCTCACCTGCAAACAAAAAAATCAAAACCAAATTAAAAGAAAAGAAATCAAAAATTAAAAGAAGGATTTTTATAAAAGGTTTTCTAAAAAAAATTATTTTCCTACTAATTAACAAAAACTAAAAATATACTCCTAGAAATCTAATTTTAACTACAATTTTACAAATCTACAATTTTAAAAGAAAAATATAAAACTAACCTAACTCTAGACAATTAAAGACTAAAATACACTAACAAGGACTTCTAACCTAAGGAAAAATATGTAATTTGGAGAGTTATCACACATCATACTCTAACCTCAACAAAAACTTAATACCCTTAAGGCAATTTAACAAGAGAGGACTCAATTGATTCAAATTAACACTTATTATAAGGACTTAATTAGAAAAATTTAAAAGAAGAGGACTAAATTAAAAATATCTAACAAAAATAGAAACGCCTAAATGGTTTAAACCTTATAATGTTTTTCATATTATTTTGTACTTATAATATGAAAAACATTATCCATAAAAGTATTTAATAATCGTAATCAAGATAACTGCAATTTCCTTACAAAAATTATGCATATGGGGAGATTTTCCTCGATTCTCCTTAAGCTTCTGACTATCAAATCTAACCTTACTTTAACTATGCTCCTCATGCATAAAATCTGTAGCTTGTGGTACTTCTGCTTGTGTTGGTACTTCGGCTTCTGGTGTGGTACTTTCACATTGACTTCTGATACTTCGCTTTCTTCCGCCATACTTTTTTTTTTCCTACAAGATAAAAGAAAATCAACTCACAAATTAATATAAAAGAGAAAAGAATGAATGATAAAAACTATTCAATTGTATATAAATGTACCGAAACGTCCAATACTTTTATAAAAAAATTATATATAATTATTTTCTATTGTAATGGTATGTTCATTATAACAACGTTATCATCGATTCTATTATACTTGGATTAAAAAATAATAATATTTTATGATGTAAAAAAATAAAATATTATGAGATAATTAATAAAAATGTAAAAAAATAAAATGGTAATTTTTATTTATAAAAATAAAAATTATCATTTTTATTCTTGTACGTTCTCATTAACTACATTATAATATATTACTTTTGTACAATAATATGAAGTATAAGAATGCAGGAAGAAATTGTCCCTGGTTTATTTTAAGAGTACAAAACTTTTTATTCTAATATATCGCTTATGGTTTGTTTTCAATAATCATAATAATAAATGACGCAGTAAAATAGAAGAAACACAATATTATTAACAGGGAAAGATGATGCATCTTAATATTATGGATTGAACAACAATATATATAATTAAAGATGATTATATTTTTGTTATAATCTGTATCTACAAATCCTTCAACGTATTATCATCTCTTCTCCATAATAAAAGGAGATCGAATAATAAAAGAAAAAGTGTGTGACCGTGATACTATCCACTAGACACACCTAATCACCAAATTTTATAAGTTCAAAAATAATAATGAACCCACTATCATAATTATAATTGAAAAATAGGAAAATAATGCTTTTTATTTAGAACATATGTACATTTTAATTATTATTTAATAAGATATAAACAAAATTTGTTATTATATTTTCTTTAAGTAAAATTTATAAATACTTAATTCTATTGCATATATTTATTTATTATTTAATTCTTCACTTTTATATATATATTTTAATTAATGTTTGCAGTTACAAGCAGTAAAAAGTAGGGATTGGTGTGAAAATGGAATAAACAGCCTTAAGAAAAAAATTCAACTTCTAATTTAAAGACTAAAAAGATATTTAAATCTATAAATAAAAACAATTTACAATAAATATATATATATATATTTAAAAAAATATGGTCAAGTATTATATATAATATATTCTGGTGTTTAAAAGCTTAAAACATTAATTGGATCCTGTGCAATGTGTCTGGGTAAAAATTAAAACACGTTGCATAAAAGAAACACGTTGCAAGGGAAGAAAAGAGAATGAAGTGGAAGAGGATAGCTTGATTGGGTGAAAAAAAAAACATTTTCATGGCTTTGTCTGTGAAGGAAAACGTGGAACATAATCTTGTATTTTTCCATAATAAAGAAATAAAATAATATTAATAATAAAAAGAATATTACATTAACAAATTTAAATTTGATAGAAATAGACATATAAGTTAAAAATCTAGTATCAAATAAAAATGAAAATGTTAAATGTCAGTAAGAATCAGAAATTAAAAAGTATTGAGTTTTAAGATTTTATACGGAAGTATAAATTCTTTTATACAACTCAACTCGTATATCAAAGTGATCCGTCTTCCATTAAAAAAGTTCTAAGAAAAATAAAAATATGTTAAGATAAATGGATCAAACAAATCCTATGAAAACTCATATCTCATTAATTAATTAATTGTAAATCTGATTAATATATCTAATTAAAATATTTCCAAACCAATAAGAAACAAACTTTGAAAGTTAACAAAAATATATATTTTAAAAGAGCACCATTTCTTTTTATCAGAAAAATATATATCATCATACTAGAACACTTGAAGTGTTCCAACGTATTTAAAAGAATACAGTTTCAAAAATAAAATATCAAAATATTTAAAAATAAGCTTGTTCCCCAACTCAAAACTCTTCTCAAGAGCTTTCACCTCCCCATGCTGAAAGTTCCCGCCGTCGGATAACTCATCATCTTCGTTCATCTCATCGCACTTGTTCTCAATACCGGAAAACGAGATGGACCGCTTCAACATCAATGGTGGTGCACCCCTGCAACATTAAGAAAAAAAGACAAATTTCATATACAAAAAGAGTAAAAGGGTATAAAAATTGAACTCGACAAACAAGAAAAAAAGAATATGTACTTGCATATAATGTTGTCTAACTCATATGAGTTCATCTTTTTTCAAAAAGAAAGAATATATATAGGTACAAGACATATGTGATGTGACAGAAAGAGATGAATGAACCTTGAAAGTGTTGGGGGTGGCAAAGAGGTAAAGGCGTTGAGAGAGGTTGAAGGGAGATGGTGCTGATCTTCTTCGTGCGTTTGAAACGTGAAGCTGTGAGAAGGTGGAAAGGCCATGGTAGAAGAAGATGAAGATGATGATGATGATGTATTGTGATAGTGATATATTGTTCATGCAAATTGGTATCTATCTCTTACTGTTGAAGTTAAAGAAGGTGCATGATCATAAAACTGAGAAGAGCAGTGGTGCACCTCACCTCCTTCTTCCTGCACCTCCAAAATTACCTTTTTCTCTTTCATTTAATAAAAGTCAAAATGTAATTAATGAACACTATACCTTCCTAACTCCCAACAACCTTCCTGTCTGAGGGTATAAACCCTAGCATGCACCCCCTTTGCTGGTTACATCAGGAGCAACAACAGCGTTTTCCTTCTTCACTATTTTATTGAGTTGAGAGTTAGTGATTCTGATTAGTGGTGGTGAACTTTATTGGTGAGTTGTGCTTGTGCTGGTGATAATTGGTGCGAGGAGGAAGAGGAAGCTCGGATAGCTGGTGCGAGAAGGAAGACGAAGCTCGGTCCAGGTTAGAAATGAACATCGTTAACCGCCTTTCTTGGTGCGGTTAACCTTGCCGCCGTTCGAACGGCGTTTACTCTTCGCCGCAAATCGAATTACGGTTTCTCCCAACCGCATTTCGAGATGTGTTTTCCTGTGCCGCAATTCGAACTGCGGTTTCTCCCAACCGCATTTCGTAATGCGTTTCTCCCCAACCGCCCTTCGCGTTGCGGTTCGTAGGAGTCGCAGTTTGAAGTTCATGCACGTTGATTTTAATATATATATATATATATATATATATATATATATATATATATGTTGTATGTATGTATTAGGAGTAGGAGTCTTGTATCCAGTATTACAAGTTTTATTAGGAGTTGATGTAGTGGAGTTGATAGTGTTGTATTACGAAGTGTGTATTATGAGAGTTCCTGTATTGCTTTAGTTAGTGTCCAATAGTTTCAATGCCTTATGTTTCTGGTATTATAATCTTCAATGTAGCTTTAGTTAGTTCCCAGTAGTTTCAATAGCTGATGTTTGTGGCATTATAATCTTCAATGCAGCTTTAGTTTATTCCTAGTAGTTTCAATGGCTGATGTTTCTGGCATTATAATCTTCAATGCAGGTTTAGTTAGTTCCCAGTAGTTTCAATGGCTGATGTTTCTAGCATTATAATCTTCAATGCAGGTTTAGTGTTTAGCTAGACTTAGGGTTCTTAACACTTTGTTTATAGAAGATGTAAAAGAAAACAATAACATGTTATAATGGTATGGGATGGGGTGTTTGTTGTCTTGGGAAATTTTGGATTATGAGGGTGTAGAAGAAAAGAATGGTGATTCGTTAAATGAGATGGGGTGTTTGCTTTCTTGGGAAATTTTGGAGCACTTGAAGAAAAGAACGTATAGGTTACTTCTAGAAAAAATTAGAGCACCTGAAAAAATAAAGAAAGGAACGTATTGTAGGAAAAATTAGAGCACCTGAATAAAAGAACCTTAGGTGACCTAAAAATGTTATATAGTTTAAATAATTTCTATATTAGGTATTTTAAATAATTTCTATTTTAGCTATTTTAAATAATTTCTATTTTAGAGGTAGATATATTTTTAGGTAAATATATTTCTAGTTATTTAATTTAAGACATAATTAATATAATTTATAATTTATATTTTAATCTTTAAATGTGTAAACTTTGTTTAATTATTTTAGAAAATTAGAATATGCAAAGTTGGAGAAATTATGCAGTTTAATTAGGTTTTATTTAGTTTTTATTTAGTTTTTGTAGTTTGATTTTATATTTAAAAGTTTTTTTTTTAATTTTTTATTTATTATTTGTTAAATTTTATAGTTTTAATTTTCAATGTAGGTTCTATTTAATTATATAAGATGGATAACTATCCATTTTTGGATTCTCAAATGAATTCTGATTTTATGTCGGAATTTTCTTCCTTTATAAATAATATATAAAATTTTATAAACTTAAAAAAATTAACAAACAACCTAAAATTAAAAAAACAACGTTTTGAAAAAAAACTTAAGGAAAAAAAAAAGAAACCGCAAACGCATCCAAAACCGCAGTCTGAGCTGCGTTTCCCTCAACGCAGTCTAAGCTGCGTTTTCCCTCAACGCAGTCTGAGCTGCGTTTTACGCCAACCGTAGTTTGATCCAGCTGCGGCGTGCCTTAACCGTAAAACAACTTGCGGTTCCACAACGCACCCCAAAACCATCCGTTGTTCGTACTGCGACAGGGGTTAACCGCAGTACCATTTGCGGTTAACCCTTCACGGCATCTCCACGCACAGTTCATATACACACAGAAAAATCCATCAAATTCTTTTACAAGATCTACGAGAGGAGAGGAGAAATACTAACCTTTACGCCAGAAAAAAAACTTCAAACACAAAGAACTGCTACCCAGCTACGCTGATAGCCCACGCCCAACGTCAAGATAGCACCAGGTTGGATGGTAGGATACGAGTTGCACTGGTTGGAGGGATGCACTGGTTAGAGGGAGGGGAGGAGAGGAAGACTGGTCAAGGGAAGGAAAGAATGAAAATAGGGGTGTAGGGTTTTTTCTCTTAGTTGCGGCAGACAAAGTTACTTTTTATAAACCCAATGAATAAGGTCACAAATATAGGGGTACAATTGGAATTAAAAGAGAAGTAGGAGGTGCAGAACGAGATCCAGGAGGTGCAGGAAGGATTACTCAACTGAGAAAGGGATATGATGATGTACAGTGGTGAGAAGAGAGAGAAAATGATGAGAGAGAAATAGAAGAGAGAGAAAGAAGTGTCACGAAAAGCAGAGGAAAGAAAAGAAGAGTGCAGTGACGTAATGTGAAGTTAACACTGTTTCTATCAATTTAACAGAAGGGACCTAATAACACCAAAATTAGTAACATGAGGACCAAATTACATCACTTTTAAAAGCGGATACAAAACAGAAATTATGCCCCAACTTGGGGACTAAAAAGGTAATTAAACCTTATTTATAATCAATGTAAAACAATATACCTTTTCCATGTCAAATATACATGAAACTAGACATTAATAAGTAGATTAATGAATACTTTAATAAATGCTTAACTAATTTTATATGTAGAATTAAACAATTTTTTCTTCTAAATTTTAGATTCTTTTTATTCCTTTTCCTTATTAGGAATCCCTCTTTTTTTAATTATTTTCATTCTATCAACGAATAATTTATGATAATTCTCAAATTGAGATTGAAGAAAAAAATAGTATGTTGGTTTCTAAGATTGGATTTTGAATAAGAAAGTGAGTTTTTTAATCATAGATCTAACAAATGGAAAATTTAGATAAAACTCAATCCAATAAGAATTCTTTCTTTAAAAAAACTGATAACATGTTAAAATATAACTAAATTTAATTTAATTATATAAAATCAACTTATAAAATAAAATTTACATCCATATATATAAATTAGTCTTAACTATTATAATAAATGTGAAATTCACTAGTATGAAACCGGTGCAACTTGCACTATGCTTGCAAATGGCGTTCGGGCACATTGAATATTGTAAAAGTGGGTGATGTGAAGTGAAGAAATCCAATCCATTAAAATTGATGACTTTACTTGTGGTAATGATATACCCTCCTTCAAGTTCAAAGCAAATTTCTCTTTTTCTTCCAAAATCATTTATTATAACTGTAAAGGACAAACAAATCTTGTTTCATTCTTGAGATTTCACCAAAACTTTGTCTAGCATAAGATTTTGCAAATTTTTTAAGGAAGATAAATACAAGTAAAAATGAGGTGGTACATAACACTAAATATAAAACATCATAATACTTTAACAACTTTTTAATTATAGACTATGTGACACTATTTTATTGATTCGTATATTTTATTACAAGTAAAAGTGATGTGATAGTATAAAAGACTAAATATAAAATAGGAAAAAAGAATTTAACAATATTTTTTTAATGATTTTTTGACAATACATACATGTCAGTTTATGATTGGTCTGTTTTAAATATATTTTAAATTTAAATTCAAATAATCAATAAAATGATGTCACGTGTCCCGTTATAAAAAAAATTGTGATCGTGAGAATATCATGTGTCATCCATATATATGTGCCATGAGTTAATGCATTTAAGTATGAAGTTACTAACTCTACATGTATCAGCCCACAGTTGCAGATAACCAGCAACCAGTTTTCAGCACCTTGTTTTGGTTACTTTCCTGTTTTTTCTCTGCCCTACCTCTTTCAAACTACCCTAAATATCTTAACTTTCCTTTTTTTTTTTCAACCAATAGCAAACACATTTCAACTACTACAAACCATTATAAAGGCCATTCCATCTACCACCCCACTTAACCTTTTTTCTGTTATCATATCATTCTAAGTACTTATAGCTTTAACTTACTACACTACAAAATTAACGAATTCATTTCAATTAACTCATTATAATTCGAATGAAAATTAGGCAATTCACCCATTTAAAGGACCTAATTAGTAGTACATTTGAACAATAAATATTAGTGAAAGCATCTTCCGAGTTTTCTAGGTTACCAGCAAAGTGACCCGAAGCAGCCAAACTTAAAAAAAGAAGAAAATAATTAGGTAGCAATTAAACTAACATATGACGTTTTTTTCTCAGCTATTTCGTGCTTTTTTTCTTCTTACGACATTCTTTGGTGAATTGGTCTGCCATATTTGCCTAAGTAAATTTGTTAAGACTTATTGTTTTTTTCATTTTATGTGATTCTATTTAGGATCTAAAAGTAAGATAATTAAAATAAGTTTTATTATACATCATATTAAAACTATGTTATAATAAAAATTAATAATTATTAATCAAACATTCAAATATTTATAATTTAATTGTATGGTTGTGAGATTTTGGAATTTAAAAATTTCAGTGCTCTCAGCAGTGTAACATTATTTTATTGTTTAGTCATGCACACTTCCTATCTATGCATCACAAGGAGCCTACACGTAATCAACCACTCATGACTCATCAATACTATGTTGTAAATTAAATTCTAGAAAACGATGTTTAAATATCAAAGTCCTCATTCATATCACTTTTTCCTTTGACTTGCTTCCCATTAAAATAGAAAAAATAAAATGTGTTCAACGTAGTAGTACGTATTATAAAATATTTCACCACATAAAAATTAATATGACTTTTAACTTAAATCTATTTTCCTACTACCATACTTAATCGTTTAAAAGCCAGTTAAACAAATTTCGGATGACTTATATATATAAGTTCATCTTATTTATAGTTAATGACACTTCTAATACATACCCTTACACCAATAAATAAATAAATAAATATATATATATATATTAAAAATATGATATTAGACATTAATAAATGTTTCAATAATATCTAATAACGAATAGAATAATATATTCACACAAATCTTATTAAAATTTTAATAAGATTTAACATAATTTTAATACTATGTTAAGAATTTGACTTTCAGTCTAACTAAAATTATTATCAGACGAATCATCTGTCTTTTAAATCTTTTATTTAATTGAAACTTATATTTTTACTCGACCTGTAATTTAGGAATCAAGATCATATAGAGTTTGAATACTTCTTTTTCCTTTCATCTTCCAATACATTTTTTAATTTTTTTTAAGAACAAAAGTATCACCATAGGTGATTAACCTTGACTATATCATCTTATATACTCGGAACAATTGTAATTTTTTTATATTATATTTAACTTGATTATCTCTATCCACATTTGGATTATTTCCTATACTCAAAAACTCTCGAATAAAAACTAGAATATCTGGTCCATGACTGTAATTAACGTGGTTCGCCTCTATCTATAAATGCTAGTCTATCTGCTTCATTCCCAAGCAAAATACATTTAGAGCATTCTTATCCCTTCACTTTGAAATGCCCGTTACCAACACTTCTCTCACTGTTACCGACTGCTTTTCTGAAATGGTAGAAACAGTAACCGCAAGTTTCAAGCATCTTTGTAATGGTGGTTCTGCAGTTGGGCTATTCATGAAGGCTTTCGAGAGAGTTCTTTTTGCCTTATTTACTTGCATTGTGGCACTTGGTAAGTATTATGCATTTAATTTCCTTCCTCTTTGTTATTACTTACCATTCTCATGAATTGCCTTTGTCCTCAGAAATCACTGCTTCAATGATATACCTTGTTATGTTACACATCTCACATGGTTTTTTAAACGTTGGCTTTATGTCTTAGAGAAACTGTAACTTATGCTAGATTCAGTGCATGTTTGAATTTCTCTTGGAGACTTGAAAAGTGTTTTTGCTCCCAAAGTGATGATTTCTTATGTATTTGGATTGATGGTGAATTGGACTGACAGTGATTTTTGGAAACACGAAGTATAAAAAACAACCATGGTTATTTCGAAAACTCAGTAGGGAAGTTACTCACTTCCAATCAATCCAAAACACTTAACTAATCCTTCTTCATTTTTTTCGTTGGAATTCAAAAGCAAACATTGGAATTCATTAAGGTGTTTTTCTATTTTTATTTCAAAAGATCAAACTGAAGAGAATGAGGGAATAAGATAAAATGGTGTTTATCATTGACCCAAAGTCACTGCAAATACTGTGTTGTATGAGAAATGTTTGATGTTTGTGCAGGAGGGTCAATAGTGGGAACAGTTGCAGGAGGCATAAAAGGGCAGACCACAGAAACTGGTTTTCTTGATGGTGCTGGCAAAGGAGCAATAACAGGAGCCATTGCAGCATTGGAATTGATAAATTTTGACTCTGCTGCTGATGAGCCAGTGTCTAAGGTAATTTTGCTAGTTCCATACTTTGAAAACAGAATCTTGCTAGTCCAAGAACAATGTGTTCTTAGCACTCACCTTTGAGTTTTGGTGTGGAACTGCAGTTTGCCCTGTTGAGAAGTTTATTGAATGGGAAAGTCTTTATGGAATGGATATGTCCAGCTGTGGCAAAACTCTATCAGTTGCATGTAACAGTAAGTATGAAACTATGAATAAATCTCTCTATTACTGATGCTAAATCAGGTTAATGCGTAATTAGTGTGTTTGGACTATACTACAATTCTTAAGAATCAGAATTTTAATCACATTTGGTGAAACTCATTTGTTTCAGATTAACACACTGGAAACAATATACCAAGAAGTATCAGACATTTATGATATCAGGGGAGCAAGAGGGGTATCCCAGAATGTGATTATGAAGCTTCAATTTCAGCCATTCAACTCTGGAAAAATGTCCAAGTTATATAACATGTCTTGCTGCTCAGTTTGCTTCCAGGTGAGGAACATCTCATAGCCATGTGAAAATGAAAAAACAAAATGTCTTAGTATGAAATATTCACTGCCTGCATTATCAGTATAGCTTATTATAATACAATATTGACATAGATAAGATATTTTCCCTAAAAATCATTAACATTTTGATTTGCAGGATTTCGAGGATGGAGAATTGGTGAGGATACTTCCAAAATGTGGCCACCTTTTTCACCTAGAATGCATAGACAAGTGGCTAGTCCAACAAGGATCATGTCCAATGTGCAGAACTTATGTTCCAGACCACATTCTTTAATAACAAATGTTTCAGTTGTAAAGTAGGTTGAGCATCTTAATTACAAGAGGAAAAGTAGGTTGAGCTTCTGTCATCAAGTATTAACTTTGTATATAATCTTTTAAAGTTATTGCCAAATTAGTGCATGCTAATTATGATCTCTTTTATTTTATTTTCCTAAATAGTTAACCTTTTTAAAAATAATTTATTTTTCTAGTGAAAGAATGCAGTATATGGATCAATCTGCACTGACACTTAAATTTAAAGAGCAAGGACTATAGCTTAACCTCTGGTTATATGGTCTTTCCAAACCAAAATTAAAAAATAAAATATACTTGCAAACATAACATTAACAAAAGGTCATATAGTTTTACCTTACATCTATGAATAAAAAATATAAAATATTTTATCCACGTAAAATAAAAGCATAAAGATAGTTCTGATATTTTCTAAAACTATATTAACGCAGAACCTTACTTACATTTACCTCTTAGCATGAATTTTAACTTTATCGCTTCAACCAAATGATAACATTAATGTTTCAATTTCTGTATACTCTAAAATCTTGGCATAATAACTCTATTGTTCTGAATAGAATATCTTAGCTCATCCTTCTTTCACGCTGACAACGATATTTGGAATGTAATTTTTGTATTTTGAACATGTCTTCGAAAAATAAGATATATATGTTAAGATTTTTGTAAGGTGCAAGAAGAAATGTTCCAACACCAATTCGTGACTTTGCATTGGGAATGGGCCTAGCCCAAGAACCATGTAAGCCCAGACATTTTGAATGGACAAAAACGGTAAATCCGTGTCTGAGATAAGGGTAGTTCTGGAAAAGGGAAATATTATTGCAGAGACCCCAAAAAGCAAAGACCAAGATTACGTTGGTTTGAAGAATTTGATTGAGTGAGAGTAAGAGTGTGAGGTAGAGTCGAAGATATACAAATGGCGTCGTGGTGCGGTGTTCGGAGCTTCCAGATTCCGGCGATGGAACGCGGCGCACTGCGCAACAGTGCTTCATTGGCTGCCGGAGTGGGGTGTCTGTCGGTGGCCGGCACCTCCTTCTGGCGTTCCTCTTTGTCACCATACCGCTCTTTGCCATTCACATGCTTGAGCATTTCTTCCGATGCTCGTATGTATCCATTGTGAAAAGACCTTCAGATTTTTTTAACTTTTTAATTTTTTTTGTGAAAAGACCTTCGGATTTTTTTAGTATCGAAGTTAACTGTGAAGAGAAGAGAGTGAGGAAATTGTAAATGGTTGTCTGTGATTTAGGTGTTAAGGAAAGTGTTCAAACTGAAGGGGCACCGGCGGCTCTGGGACCATATTCTCAAGCAATCAAATCCGACAACCTTCTTTTCGTGTCTGGTGTTCTTGGTCTTGTTCCCGAGGTTTGTTAATTGTCATCTCCAGTTTTTTATAGTTTATCTTCCTTTGTTCAGCAGATTATTGATATGCGTGTGTTTTGCTCTTCAATACAGACAGGGAAATTCGTATCTGATGATGTTGAGGAGCAAACTGAACAGGTTCAATACAAAATGAGACCACATTTAATTTTGTAACATACATAACATTATTTGATTGTATCTTGTATGATATGGTAACATTTAGTGGATGATACGACCCACTTGTTGATTCTGTTTTTGACATTTGAGATAATTGTCCTTTGTAGCTTCTAAAAAACATGGGGGAAATCCTTAAAGCCGGTGGTGCTAGCTACTCCTCTGTCGTTAAGACAACAATTATGTATGAATTCCTTGCTCTCTGTAGTTGGAGTTTATTGCATTTCGGCAATGTTACTAGTTTTTGAGGTTTTATTTCCTGCAGGTTGGCTGACTTGAAGGACTTTAAGAAGGTCAATGAGATATATGCTAAATGTGAGTTCTGTATAGTGAATTTTGTTGATAATGTTTCCTTGACGGTTTACATTCTTGTAGAAGGTGAAGCTTAAAATAACTTGTCTTGGTGAAAGATGAATACACTGCCTTAAACTTGTACTCAATTTCTAACATCTTTGATTAGAGATAACTAGACATGAATTCTATACTGCAGATCATGACAGTTCTGTATCTGTATTGACAAACTGCTTAACTGTGCTGATTACTAATGAATTTCCCATCTGATAATAATTTATTCTGTTCTGTAAGAATTTATCATGCTCCATCTGTGGGTGTGCACGAGAATCTGATCAGCATTTAGATTCAAAATCTGCATGCTTTTTTCTTTTTTTTTGTGGTTGAAAATTCTTGAAGATTCATGTATTATCTGTCATAGGTAATACTAATATATGCCAAGGGTGATTACTAGATTGGTGCAAGAGAATCAGTAGTAGTACTGTGCTGATAATTTTATGATTTTTCTCCTTAATTGGCATTATTTACTTTCACTGTGTTTAATTTATATGTTGTTCCAATGGTTTCAGACTTCCCTTCACCTTTCCCTGCTCGTTCTACTTATCAAGTAGCTGCCTTGCCATTGGATGCCAAGATTGAAATTGAGTGCATAGCAACACTATGAGCATCAATGGCAGTGGTACCTTCTGCTCCTTCAGCAAACTCAGGTTAATAATGCAGGAAGGGGACACATGTTCGTAATGGAGTTTTATTTTGTTTTGTTCTTTGGTGGATATGGGTGCTCCTGTATTACATTTACCCTAGTTTCCTAGTGAGGTCTCTAATCTTCGGATTCTCTCAAAGATTATGCTCATTAAAAGTTAAAGAAACTTAGACATTGAAATGGTGTTTGCAGCTTCTGTTGCTTCCTATCACATAATAAGCCCCTTGAATGATGTTAAGTGTACTTTCTGTTTGAAAAAAAAGAAATCTTAAATCAGTGTGAATGGTTGTATTAGAACTTAATCACTGTATTCGATTTAGTAGATACAGATATTATTGAAAAATTAACTGCATCCTATGTCAATCATTATTAAGAGAAGCTTGAAGGAATTAAGAAATTGATAATATTAGTATTTCTTTTTTCTAATAGCCAATAATCTATTTACGTAATCAGAATTAAAAAGAGAATAAACATTGAGACTTTAAGACTCTAATGAGTTTGAGTATTTTGTACAGGGTTTGTTCAAGTAGTTGAAAATTTCTTTTTCAATCATATCAAAAGTTGTGGGCCCAAGTGGATTTTTTTTCAGCAGAAAGGCATTGATTCTATATCCGAAGTATAAACTTTAGGTTATGCACACTATATATGTATATATTTACTTAATATCTTTTTAACTCAAACTAATATTTAAGAAATATTTTTCAGTTTTATAAATTAAGATTAAAATATTATAAATATTTTATACATATATATATATATATATATATATATATATATATATATATATATATATATATATATATATATATATATATATATATATACATTGTATATAAATAAAATATAATAATAAGTTAGTCCATTCAATATATTTCTCATATATTTCATTCATCTCATATCTTCAAAAGCCTTAAAAATCTCAACATATACAAATTGGACGCATCCAATGATGTTATGTTGTCACTTTTCAAGAATAAAGATAAAAAGTTAAGCATATTTCAACTTCTCTTTCTTTTTTTTTTTTTTTATCAATTTAATTCTCTCACAGCATTAAAGAAAAAATAGAGTCAAAATAAAATAAATAAAACTTATATAAAGAAAAATATCTCATTTTATTTACATTTTGTAGTTATTTCTATCCGGATCTAATAGATATATTAAAAATGTGGTCAGTTTGATTTTTAGTTATTATTTACCTTTTAGTTATTAATTATTATATGTTGTTATTATATTAAGTATTATTTTTATATAAGATATAATTAATCCTATAAATATAAAGTAGTATCTCCTACCTATACTTTAATTCATAACCCTAATACATTTGATTACACAGTTGATTCAATTCAAGGGAACAAGAAGACAACAAAACTCATTTGGAATAGCTGCATCGTGTCACTCTGCGCTCAAATCTCTGGTAAGATTAAATGTGTTATTAGTTATCTTTAGAAAAAAAAATGATAAGTGAATTTGAAAACACTAATTCTCAATTGAAATTTATCAATTAGAATCTAATTGATAAATTTAATTAGTGAAATAAAAATATAAATAATTAAATAATAATGATACTAATACACGTAAATTACAGAAAAGATGCATAATTAGAAGTTGGGGCATTTCCACTCCTTATAGAAAAAATGAATTTAATACATCTAATTATTTAATATAAAGTGGCAGTAAAGTTTATTTCATACATTTAATTTAATAATTTGAAAAACGAAAGGAGTGATTAGTTAGGAAATTAGGAAAGTGAAATTAATTATAGATTAGGGTGAAATTAATTATAGATTTGTGAGATTAATTATAGATTAGGGTGAAATTAAAGGATAAGGAAGAAATGGTGTGAGTGTTCCTTTGCTTGCTAGGTGTTGGCCATGGAAGAGAGTGGGGCATGTTCAGGAAAAGGACGGTGCCATGGCATCTGAATCCAAATGCTGATAACCACCCTTACCCTTTTTTTTTCACTTTAAAAATCAAACCTTTTTCTTTTCAAATACCAAACCCAACCAACGCACAAACCCACCTTAACAAGCTTTAGTTTTCTTGGTTCGTATTTTTTCTTCTTCTTCTTCTTCAATCCATTCCCTTTTCATTTTCCATACCATATAGATCTTCATTTTCCAATTCCTAACAATTTCCGTTTGCACAATCCTTTCCCTTTCCTTGCACATGTCTAACTTATGTTCTATCAATTTAATAATCAATAAACTATAGGTTTTGTACTTTCTCGGTTGGTATTTGTTTGCATTTGGTGCTGCTTTCTAGATTTTTAATTTGTTTTTTTCATGATTGATTTTCAGGCTGGCGGTTGTCTACAATCTGCGTCATGGACGGTGTTATTGTGAGAAGAGTTATTCCTTCAGATAACAGTTGTCTCTTCAATGCAGTTGGGTAAGCAAAACAATGGAAGTCAACCTTTTTTTTTGTTTTTTTTAATGCTGTGTTGGTGTTAAGGTTGGTGTTGGTGCTACTTTTACAAATGATTCCTCTTGTTATTTTTGTTGTGTTTGTCGATTCAGATATGTAATGGATCATGACAAGAAGAAAGCCCCTGAGTTGCGACAGGTAGTTTTTTCGGGTATTAATTTTATTTCTCTGGAATTTATCATCCAACTGCTTCATTTCTATGCTGTTTTTTTTTTTTTTTTTGTGAATTTGGTTCTAGTGGTAAGGGGTGCTTCCTTTCTGAGGTATCAAACAAAACTCGAGTTTAAATTTGACCTTTTTTACTAAAAAACAAAACTCATTTTGCAAATCTTGAGGTATCAAGCATGATAAAGTCAAGATTTGAACTTGTGAAACCATATCTTAGCATGTTACCAATGCTGGGTGGCCTCCCTTCACAAATTTCATATGGCTATTGCCAAAAGATTTGCCACGCCATTCCACCATGGTGGCCATGTTGCCACCATTTAACAACATTGTTTCAGAATTTGTTTCGGTCGGAATCCGAGGAATTCTTTATAGGATTGGAAGAAGGAGTTTTTACCCAAACGAATTAGTGTTCCTCTGAATTGTGTTATTCTCTTGGTATAACACTCATTCAATATATTTTTAGGTCCTACATTTTTATCAGATAATGCGTTTTTAGGTTCGGATGAGAGACTAAAATCACATCCCTCTTGGCAAACGTGGGAGCTAAATCTAATTGAAATTAGCTTGGCGTTCCTATCGCTTTGCTTGTTTCAATTTGAGTAGTTTCTGCAACCAGAAAGTCAAAATAGAAGTTCTGAATTTGTTTTTCCGTGGAAAAGGGTTCCTTGTAGACACATTTGATTAAAATTCAGAGTTGGCTTTCCAAATACTAAAACGGTTGCAGTAAATGCAAAAGATTGTCAATATTATACTGAGTGTGTTTGGATTTCACACTCAGTATTATATAAGGATCGGCTATATTTTTAAGTAGCTGCTGTTCTTTGACGTAGGATTTAAGTAACTTTCAGGTAATTTTTTATATTTCATCATCAATTCACATGCCTCTAGTAGTCTGCCAAGCCCAATCGTGCCACTCAATGCTTTCAATGAAATTACTTGCAACCAAAAGCTTGCCAATGCAAAATATTTGTATTTTCAGATGTGAAATTACATAGTCTTTCATTTAAGAATTATCAGTGAAGTGGAAATGAAACTTTTATTCCATTGTATTACTTATATCTATGCAATTTGAGTATGTCATTGACATCATTTCGTACATATTGTAACTTGATAGTTTTGTACTATATGACGTGCTAAAGGTTATAGCTGCAACAGTGGCAAGTGATCCACAGAAATATTGTGAAGCATTTCTTGGGAAGCCAAACGCAGAATATTGTAACTGGATTCTTGACTCAGAGAAGTGGGGAGGTTAGTTGGCCTATGTCTTCCTGATCAGGGCTGTTCTAAATAAAAAGTTTAATGGAATTGATTACCAACTTCTATTGTGCTAGTTGGAACTGCTACCTGTATTGTTATACCGTGGTCAGTGTGTATGAATGTTTAACATCAAATTTGGTGAATTCATTTGTATTTGGAATGTAGGAGGTGACGAAACTTGCTCAAAGTTAGGTTGATTTAAAAACTGGGCTTTTGAAAAACTTTGCTAACATAAATGCATTATTATGAAGTATATGAATAAAATATATTATTTTCCTGAAATGTTATGAGGTATATAGATTTAATTAAAATTTGGGAAATTTCATTTAAACATCTGGATATCCAAACAAGCATTTGCTACTATTGTATAAATTTTGGTTGTTTTGCTTAAACAAGTTTCCGAAATTAGGCTTTTGATATAAATTGTGGGTTTAGATTTTGTACTTGATGAATTTAACACTGCTTTCAAAGGGTGTCTCAAACTCTCCTAGTAACAGTTTAACAAGAAAGCACTGTTAACATTTTGTTTGTTTGATGTGCTAATTAAGCTCTACATTCCTTCTTGAAGGTGCAATCGAACTTGCAATATTAGCAGATTATTATGGACGTGAAATTGCAGCATATGATATCCAGACAACTCGATGTGATTTGTATGGTCAGGTCAGTCACTTTTATCCAATTTATGCTCTCAAAGTGTTGCAACCTCTTAAGACCGAATTCTCCATTTTCAACTTCTGTGTATACTTTTGACAGGAAAGTAACTACTCTGAAAGAGTGATGCTAATTTATGATGGTCTCCACTATGATGCATTAGTGGTGAGTAATCTCATATACCAGAAACTATTGATCATCCACTCTCCATTTTCATCTTTTGTGCTTTTATCTACTGCACATGAAACGATAGAGAAAAAAAAAATACAAAATTCAGGCTTGTATGTAATTCTCTTTTCCATGTTGCCTGATGATTAATCACGCCTTGTATGGGTCAGATGTCTCCCGTTGAGGATGCTCCTGAAGAGTTTGATCAGACCATATTTGCGGTTCAGCCGAACAGAAGCATTGGACCTGTGGAGAGGCTTGCTCTAAATTTTGTGAAGGACCAGCAGAGGTTCTTAAAACAAATAGATGAATATTTGCACTCTTAGATGATTGAATTGCATGAATTCTCAAATTTGGATTCTTCATATTACTAGATATCTTTTTGTTTTATCTTGCATGATGTGAATTTTTCAATCTTGTCAATTTAATTTGGACATCATGTCCAGTGCCCTCTGCTAATTTCTTCTGCTACAAGTATTTCCTTTCAATTTATGTTATGCTAATATGATGTATACTCTTTCTCAGGAAACGGAGTTACACTGACACTTCCAAGTTCACTCTGCGCTGTGGGGTATGCCAAATTGGAGTAGTTGGGCAGAAGGTGATTCTTGCTTTACTTACCTTAGCCTGAACTTCTTTTTCTTTATACGATTCTTAGAAGTGCTTTTTCTGTGAACATTTCAGGAGGCAATTGAGCATGCACAGGCCACTGGTCATGTTAACTTTCAAGAGTATAGATGATGCACATTACATTGATTTGAAAGAGATACAGATGTATGTGTAGTCTCGGTTGATTTCAATGACCTTCATTGCAGACAGTATAACTGAATAATTTCTGCATGAGAATTGTTGTGCCAATTTCTGTTGTAATATTATTACCTTCCTCCCACCTTTTAAATGATTTTTCCTGGTAGAGCTTTTTATCAAATAAGTTTCATTTTTTTTCCTTGTAGCTTGGGTGCAGTGCAGTAGTTGATTTTTTTTTATCCATCTTCAATTGTTAATCAATTATCTATTACAAATTATTTTAAATTATTCTTATACTATAAACATTCAAATTAGTTACTGTAATTTTAAATACAGTTTATAAATATTATTCAAAGACGTTTACTTAGTTAATTATATAACTATATAATAAAATATCCATTTAAAACAAATTTTAATTATATATAAAAAAATATTATCATGTGCATAAGGTATATTACAAGTACTGAAATAATTTATACTATTTTTGTTGTGAAAGATGAATGATTCAATGTACCAAAAACAACAAGGTTTATCACATCGTGTATGTGTTATTTGTTTTTATTTTTAGCCCATTTCATCTTGAAAATAGTTTAATTATACACACATCTCTCAGCATTTTTATACTAATAAAATAATGATTCAATACTTTGCAAATTGCAGTGATATATTCCTATTGGTCATTTACATAATGCAAATAGAAGAAGATAAATGCAACAATCTGAAGATGACTAATATCAATAGTGTTAGATCGAAAGAGTGACGTATTGATGATATACTATATATGACAGATGAACGTCATACAAACCAAACCACTGAAATATTAATATATTGCACAACAAAATAAATATTTGACACCACCAAAATTGTTTCAAATAATTTGTCATTTGAAAATTAACCTACATCTTCATCTATATTTTTGAATATATGACTTGATGACATGTCAATTAAGTAAAATAAGAGAATGTTATAAGATGAAATTGAAACATGATATGAAACTTATTTAAAAATTAAACAAATTTATATTTTTTATTTATAATCTTAAAATGATAATTGTTTTAAATATAGGTCAAGATCATATGTCTAATATTTAATATTTTTGTCCAAAAGTTTATCATTTGATAATTTTCTTTTTGATATTTTAGATACTTCGATGTTAAAATTAATTTAACTTAAACAAATAGAAATAAATATTATAATTAACATGTGTGACTTATCTTTTTATCTTAAATATTTATTTATAAGTTTTATGGTAGACTTTCGATTAAAATTAACTTAATTACGATAAAAATATTAATGATTTGAGTTAAATAGTTTTAGGGTTGATCCTTCTTGAACTTGTTTAGTTCGATCAATCTCATATAAGGTGAGGCACTTCTCTTGGGGACATTATTGAGAATTTGAAGGTTGTTATAATATAATAGCCATATTTCAAAGATTGAAGTAGTGCCGGCAGAGTAGAAGATAACACTGGTGGTTGGACTTAGGTTAGGATCAGTGTGAACTCAGAATTTGAGATGTTATTCTGTCCACAAATCTCTCACCAATTCCTCATTATTCATCAACCACCAAATTTCAATAGTGACCACAAAGAGATTTGGCTGCCCCATGATTTTTGGAACCTTTTTCAGTGTAAAACTTCATAATCTTCTTCTTCGTATGTCTACCAATTGCAGCCATTGTAAAAGTGTTTTAACGATTCAAAGATGAACCATATGTGAGTAACAGAAAACAACTTGAAAGTGATAGCTTTTCATTGTTTGTTGAAAAACTTAACCAGGTGAAGAAATTCATGAGTTTGAACAATGCCATTAATCAAAGAAAATGTTTTGTTAATCATCCAGCCTTTAACGTAACGCCACACATCATTTCTAAAATAATAAGTCAGCTTTTTGGAGCAAATGGTAAACACAGTCAAAGTCTGTAATAATTAGAAAACACATATTTTTTACTTTCATGCTTTTCGAAGATCTCACCAAGCTTTTTTTATAAAATACAAATCTCCAATGTCGTGGACTTCAATGCTGCTATTACTGTGACTAATATGATTAAACTACTCCAATTTGGTGGTGACAATTTCTGAAAGCGAATCTCAGAACCATTCACGCCACTCATCAATCAAAGTTGATGAATGAAAGTGGCTGCCACCCTGGCCACTGTTAGGTGGAGCAGTGCCCATATCACGGAATTTTATCAAACAGTTGCCATGCTCAAACATTATGATCAGGAAAAAATAATAATTATAAATTAACCTCCTATTAAGAGTGACTAATTACAATATTGAATTAATCGAGAGAAGGAAAGAAAATCAAGAAAGCAAAGATGTTCGGAATGATCAAATATATATTTACAGAAAAGAAAGCAAAAATTATGAGTTACATTAAGATTCCCATAGAAGGAGAAATCAAAACCCTAAGAGTGTGTATGTATGGAAGGATTGGACCAAGAACAGGCCCGATTCACTGCTCCATGGATCCTCCAAAGTACATTTATTAATGTTCTGGAATGCTCTGAAGAGCAGGCCTCCATGGCCGTTCCAGCGATTGATTGATGAATTGAGCCAAAACCTGTTCCACTCTCAACTCCTTCACCTCCACTTTACCGACCAACTCCTCCAACTGTTTCTTCGTGATCTTTATCTTAACCTCTCTCGTCGCTTTCCTACCACCGCCGTAAGAAAACTTCTCCGCCGCAAAATCCTCCCACTCCCACTCCTCCTCCGCCGCGGCGAAACCCTCGCGCCTTAAGCAATTCCCCATTTTTTTTTTCTAGGTGTTGAATCGGAGAGAAAGATGAAGGTAAGAGGTTGGTGTTATGATTGCCCGTATATATATAAATGTGAAAAACGAAAACGGCCACGTCGGATTTCATACGTGGCAAATGTGGGCCCCTTTGACTTCAACGGACTTAAACGCAGCATCTTACGGGATCACATTGCAACCTACTTGCAGCTTAATATTAATATTTTTTTAATCAAAATTGTAATTGTGCATTAATGTTTTTAATATAAAGTTTAAAATTAATATTATTAAAATAATTAAAGAAAATTATCCAAGTTTTGTAAATTGTGCTGATCATGAATAGCCTGGAAGCAAAAGTCAAACCCTTCAAACGAAACAACAGTGTTACTTTGATGCTGCCAGCGATGAAATATTCAATCCAAAGTTTCATGTGTGAACGGAACTTTGGCTCGGAATCTATCCAAACCTTTTCTATTTATATTAATTTCATCATTTTTAATTGTGTGTGAGATAGAGAAAGAATGATTTAAAGGAAATAATTTAAAATTTATGTAAAATTATGTTATAAAATGTGTTAATGTATATAAGTTGCAGGAGTTAAACCTTGTTGGCTATTTATGAATATTGATTGAAATCTCACGATATATTAGAAAGAAGAAAAGTGGAAAAAAGTTATTATAAAAATAAAAAGTTAATTTGAGAGTGGTGATTCTAATTCAATAAGTATTTTGGATGCAGGAAAGATTTGGATAATTATGTATCATGGAAAGGTTTTAATTTTTGATAAAAAAAAAAGAGTATGTTTATAAGAATTTTACAGTTTCTTTTTTAAATCAAATTAAATTAATGTTGGGTTTTAATTTCTATTTTTATTGGTAAAGATCATTTTATTTTATTTTAAGAGATTTTTAAGAAAATTTGATGTTTCATAACATATTTTAATGAAATGTGTTATTAATAAAAATAACGATACTTTAACAATTTTTTTTGGACAATAATAATTATAGAAAAACAACATGAATCAATTATAGAATAATTCGTAAACGGTATTAAAAGATTATTAAAAAAATATTATCAAATTATTATTGTCCTATCAATAAATATAACAAGTTGATGATAACATAGACGGTGGGACCATAAAGCTAAACTAATTGGTAGGTTTTAGGTATGAAAGGGATAAATGGGAGAACATTTTTTAAATGAAAGTAGCCATGTGAAGTGTGAACACAAAATAGGGAAAGGAATCTATGATTGAAGGTGGTGTTTGGATACCTTTCTTTCGTGTGCAATTAATTCGTATTTTGCTCATCCAAACGCACTTTTTTTTGTTAAGGGTATTGTATACTCCTTACACGACTCTTGTGGAAAATATGTTCATTAATAAAGAAAAGAAATAGTCAAAATCGATAACATGCAATCGTGCTTGGAGTTTAACCATATAAAAAAAAAGCAATCAAGTTTCTACAAGGACACCACGTTGAAACGGCAACGAAAGGAATCTCCAAAACTTTCATATTTAAGGTACACTATGGGAAGCGTACACGATTTTCTTCTGCTAGAAAAGTGCACAACTACATGAAGTAAAATTCAAGATAATTACAAATTTAACAATGTATAATGCTTTTTTAGGTCAACTTTTTGTCTTTAACTATTATAGATCTCCAAACTAAATCATAAAATATTTTGTATAGTATGATTATTTGGTTTTAAATTGATCACACGGTTCTATTAGTATGAAACTCCAAAATAATTGATTGGATAGTTTGAACAAAAATTAATGTTAAAGATAATTACATTAAAATCAAGTAAAATTATTATCAGTTTGATCGTAATTAAGTCGATGTTAATTCAAAACTTATTTTAAAATCTATAAATACATGTTTGAAGTATGACGGTAAGCTAGTTACAATCATTATGCATTTATTGTTGGAACTATCTCTGATATCAAAGTTCCTTCTGCACACAACTCTTTTCAATTTGACTGAACAATAATAAACAAAGAAGAATCTTCATCTGTTTGAAATTTGAAGAGTGTATAAAAAATAACAGTTAACCTCAACCCATAAATCAAAATATATTTAGTTACCTTATTTTATTGAAGTTAATGTAAAATATTATTTTCAATAAATAATAAATAACATGTGAAATGTTACTGATTTGATAAAGGAAATTACTATAATTTCCAAATAACTAAGATAATTAAACAATAGTATCTATAAAATAAAAGATAAATGTAATCTTAAAAAACTTAAAAGAGAATTTTAGCTTTATAGGTTTACTTCTTGAACTTCGAATGAGTAACCTAACTCATTCCTTATATAATTTGTGATTAACTCGCTATTGCTGAAGTTTCAATGTTTATAACTTTAAATATGTCTTTTTTAACTTGTCCAACGTTGACCACTATCTTCACTTTGACTACTTAAGTCTCAATTAAGCAGCAGTTGGCTGCATCCTTTTGCTATAATATTATTTTGACTTGGCTTTCATGTCACAATTTCTTAGACTGAATTGCATGCTTCAGATTTAAATCAATATGATAGTGTTTTGCATAAAACTCGAGTTAATATTTAAATTAATAAAAGCTAATTAATTTTCCTTAATTATGAATTAAGGAAATATTAATGTAAAAGTTAAAAGGTATTACCAAGATTCTGTGACTCTTTCATGCATGTTTAAATGAAAATAGAAGCTTTCTCTGTTTATCTTTTAGATCATTTTTCTCTACATTTTTCTAGGGCTTTTACTTATTGTACCCCCATTTCTTTGGATACCTCCACAAGTTTTGGATATGACTATTTCATCTTCTATGAATTGATTTTCGAATTATATACTCTGGAAAGACATAAATACAATTTTATTGCAGTTTCATTAAGTTTTTTTAATATTTTTTTCATTTAAATCATAATTTTTTGTTAATTTTGTTTATTTAAGTCTTTAGTATTATATAATTTTTTTTCTCTACAGTAGCACTGTACTGCGACAGTGGAGCTGACAGTGATGATTATGTTGTGAAAGATGTATGAAAGTGTTTCAGTCTTTTCTTACTATTATAGGGTGCAGTTAATAGTTGGGGGTGGAGGAAGTAAATAGCCTTTTCTAGTTCAATTGGGCTAAATTTACACGCCCGTAGTAATCCACTATTAGCTTTACATGGTCCTAATCCAATCTTTTATATTAGTAAAACAATTATATTAATTTCCAAAAGAAATTACAATAAAATTTGTTCAAATTATTCAACAACATTAAAACAATTATTACTATACGATGTATTTTAATTAATTTAATAGAAAGTAAATATATTTAAAATTCTCACTTTATATATAATTTTATTCAAAGTTTTACTTTAAAATTCGAAAAAATATATGAATGATATTTCATGACGTGTAGCCCTTACATGCACTAGTTTCTGTAATACTCTAGACGCTACGTGGAGGGATTTCATGTGATTTTTCATTGAAATGACATGCTTATCCTTTACCGTTTAAAGAGTTAAGCCGTTCTTTGCGTTAAGCCGAGCAGGGGTTTTTAAGTCTTTTTCATCATGGATGTCAGAATAGAGAGAGAAACATAGTAGTTCAGCATCAAGACTCGCTCTTTTTGCAGTGATCAAATCCTCATCTTCTTTCTCAATCATCAACCACCCTTCAATTCCTCTCTCTTCTGCTCTCAATTGGGTACGTTTTTTTTTCTTTTTTTGTTTTTGTTTTTATTTTTGTTTTTCATTCTCCAGTTACTTGTTCTCTCTTGTTTTTTCAAAACTATCTCTTCCATTACCCTCTTCCCTTTAATCTTTAAGAAAAAAAAAGGGGATTGTGGGCTCTTTTTATTTCTGTTCAATTTTTCTTTTTAGTGTTAAAAAAGTTGTCTTTATTATTCCTATTGTTATTGTTTGGAGATTGATTCGAGTAATTTGTTGAAGGGTTGAAGATGAGAATTTGTGGAGCAGGTATGGGTTGATATTGAATTTCGTTTCATTTACTATTTGGTGGACATATTTCCTTCATGTTCATGTTCCCAATTCTATTAAAAATTCTGGGCCACGTGACTTTGGTTTTATTTTACTGTGTGTGTAAGTGACTCTGTTGCAATTCCCAATTTCTGTGAAGCATTGGAGCATGAAGAAGATATAGTATTTGTCTGTTATCACAATCTTTGACCCAATACGAATTTCCATTTGTTGCGCAGCTAGCCTGACGGAAAATTCTATGAAATAATAAGCTTATAATAGTACTATGTATGTCTTTTTATCTTCCCCCAAGTGAGTGCTAATAGTTAAACCGTAAATAACTTCTTTATCTCGTAACAAAGACTTGTTTTTATCTACATGTATGAAAGGAAAAGTTTCAGCTAATTTTTTAATCTGAATAAAATAGAGTGGCCATTTCAAGTGTTAAATCAATGTTGAACAGTGGGCAGAGTTGTATATGAGTCTGCAGCTTGTGGAGTTGTGGTCCATTCTTGGGGTCATTCGCGTACATACAGATGATATAATAAAAATATCCCTAAAGTCAGAGGGAGGAGTATATGTGATTAGGACTAGAACATATAGTTGTGGGAGTTTGAGTTTGGTTTAAGTCTTGAGAAAAAGTTTTCTGCATTCATTTTTTATTTTCATAATTATAAAAATCTTGCACATTTGATGGTCAACAAATTATATTTGGTCCTTAGGAGGGGGGAACAAAGTAAATATTTGATTATATTTTTGTAATTATGTGTAAGAATTCAAAGAATTCAAAAGGACAACAGAAAATTTTGTCAAGTCAAAGGCATCCACTGTGTTTTCCCTTTTCGTTCCTATATAAAATTTGTGATCTCACTCAATATGAACGTATGGGTGAATGGTATAATTTGTGTGTTTTGTCATTCATCCTTGTAATTATATTAGAGAATAATTGTTTTATTAGTTTAAATGATCCTTGATCGGTGTAAAACTTTTTTCATTACTAATATACAGGCGCCATGTGCTATAGTAATAACAGATAGCCCCATATGGATCAACATAAGTCATTCAAGATTAAGTTTTAAGCTTTTGATTATTTGTTGAAATTTGTAACTTCAGTTTTGGCATCCTGATTTGGTGGCTCCTTTGTTTCTTTCATATATACAACAAGTGCATTTTTGAATTGGTTATTTATTCTAGAAAAGGATTCTCATGCTACTAAAATGCTTAGCAGCAATCAGCAGCAGCTATACCACCACATCCAATTCCCTTTCAGTGTTTGTTTCTTCTTCCCTCTCCAGTCCTTCCAAAACAAAGTTCCTGCCTTCACTTTCTAGGTTTTCTGTCAAGCGTTCTGGTTTATTTTCCCAAACTCGTCCTAGCATTGCTGTGAACAAGCCCTCCATGAACCTATTGAACAAACTTGGATTTGGCAGCGCAAGGGCACCAGAGAACTTGGATTCATCCATTCCTCAGGGTCCAGATGATGACATACCAGCACCAGGCCAGCAGTTTGCCCAGTTTGGTGCTGGGTGTTTTTGGGGTGTTGAGTTGGCCTTCCAAAGGGTGCCTGGGGTGACCAGGACAGAGGTTGGTTACACTCAGGGGCTTGTGCACAATCCAACCTACGAAGATGTGTGTACGGGGACCACAAATCACTCAGAGGTTGTAAGGGTTCAATACGATCCCAAAAATTGTAGCTATGAGTCTCTGCTTGATTTGTTCTGGGCTAGGCATGATCCTACTACTCTGAATAGACAGGTAAATATAAAGTTTTTGGTTTCTGATGAAATGGATGTTGTCAAAGTGGTTTCTGATTGATATATCTAGACTTTGCTGATTTGAATAAGAGGTTCTTTCTTTGTTGACACTTGCCAGTATTTAACAGATACGTTTATGTTTTGATATCTAGTTGAGTCTTGTTTTGAAAATTCTGTTGTAATATGGGTCAAATAAAATTCCTGGGGTCTCTTTGTAGTAGTTGTTTAGGCAACTGTAACCTTTTATTTGCTCTTTGCGGTGTGAAATGGAAGGATTGGAGAAGTTAAGTTTGTTTCAAATGGATGGGTAAAAAATAATTCACTAGTTCACTTATGATGTCTTACTACTTAATAAAAAACCGATCATCCATGACTTATTTAATTAAAAAATTCCTACTCATCCATCAAGAACTTATCATGGATAGATATACAATGCATTCATTTTAAAATGAGGGATGATTACATCTAGTAATAGTTGTTGATCCAATCCATTTAGTATTGCTTGTATGGTTGTGCAGATTGATTGGATTTAGGCATGCATAGATTGGAAGATCAGTGGATAAATAGACTAATTGGCATCCCTAGGTTTATACCCAGAAGTATTTGGTTGAGTGATGCATTTCTCTTTTCTTTGGAGGGGTTTGGAGTAGGGACATCATAAAAGTGTGAAACACGGACATTTTTCAATGTTTTCCTGTTTATCTCAGAGGCTGGAAAATGATGTATATTTCTATAGAGATCACACAATTTTTTAGTTTTCATTTTAAAGTTAAAATAGTTAATTTTATGATATAATTTTCAAGTGGTTTATTAGGGGTGAGAAGACTTAAATGACTCGTACAGAACCACATTGACAGAGGGACTGATTTCTGTATGTCCTGCAGAACCCAATTATTACTACTAGGTTGCATTGGTATAACATTCATGGATTGATTGTATGTGCCATTACTCTATGTACTAGTTTCTGTCAGAACTTCTTTAAGTGCTAGTTTTTGCTTTGTTTTCATGTGGTGATGAACTAGTTTCTTGTTGAACTTTGAGTATCTTATGATGGTCTTCAGAATGACCTGTAATGACATTTTTGTCTCACCCTCTGTTTCTTCTGTCCAAGTTAGAACTCTTCTGTTCCCCCCTTTCAATATATTCTATTTATTTTCAAATCTTCCATTTCAATATGCATGCATACTTTTGTTTCGTGAATTCACTCTTTCATCCAAATCCATGCATACAGGAACTTCTAAAAATATGGTAACTAATGATATGCTGCTGCACACACAAGAATTGAACATTCTAGTTCTTGAGCACTTAGTTACCATTTGATCTTGTCCTCTGTGGCAGGGGAATGATGTGGGAACACAGTACAGATCTGGAATATACTACTACACGGAGGAGCAAGAGAAGGCTGCCAGGGAGTCGTTGGAACAACAGCAGAAGCAGTTGAACAGGAAGATTGTTACTGAGATTCTTCCTGCCAAGAAGTTCTACAGAGCAGAGGAGTACCACCAACAGTACCTTGAGAAAGGGGGTCGGTTTGGTTTTGGGCAATCTGCTGCTAAAGGTTGCAATGATCCAATTCGATGCTATGGTTAATTGTAAAAGAGGGAATCGCCACCAAAGATCAACGACAACAGTTCTTCAGATGCTGAAAGTCCATAGTTTTTGTAGCTTCTTTTAGCAAGTAATATATCAAGGCTTGTGCATATTGAAGGTTGAAGATGGACATGGCCATAAATTCTGTTGTAGAGCTGTATATTGTCTGTTATATATAAAATAATTTTGCTTTTGAAGTATTGTATTTTAGGGATGTCCTAATATAACTTGAAGCTGTCCCTGTATTGTAGTTATACATTGATTTCTTTCTTGAAGCTATAGAAATTACTAAGGTGGTCTTTGTTCAACCTTGGGAAGTGATGTTATGAAAAAGAAAGGAAAAGTGTAGTGTGGAGGAAGGTTAGGGAATAGTGGTCTAGAAACTGCAGGAAACATATAGAATAGGTTTCAAAACTGACCTAACAAAATATCTTGTTCAATTGTAATTAATTATTGATGCACATGCAGCAGTATCACATAACTTATTATATTTTCTGTAATTTTGATCTCTTAAATGAAGCAGAGATAGAAAACAAAAAGAAAGCAAACATAAAACAAGAAAGTGGGGGGCAGAAGAGGAGATAACTGTCACAGCACCTTGCATTTCCATTAAATTCAGAACAACCATTCCTTTCTTCAACTCTGTCACATGTGCTGCTTTTTCACACTCACAATGAAACTTTATTTCTGAAACAAATAAAAGAAGAAAGCTTTTTTTGGTACCATTTTCTAATTATGATAACAACAAACAAAATTATCTCTTCAATGTCAAAAAGGTTAAATATTTGAGATATTTTATTGAAAATTTGCAAACTAAAAAATCTTAAATTTAATCCATACATTTATAAAATAAAACTCTAGCATGATGAAAGTCCAATTTTTTGTTCATACATTGTATGACATCTGATATATTTATCTTGCATCAGTTTTATCAGGTTGTTTTTCTTTTAAACTGAGAAAAAGGTGATAAAGAAAAGAAAATGTGTACCAGTTTCATTTTTTGTCTGTTTGTATGAAAAACATCCACTGAAGAATACTCAATACACTTTGACAATTACTAAGCTGAAAAAATACAACTGTCAGCAATTTTCTTAAAATTGTATATCAGTCATCAATATTATTGCTGTATAACATCTTTCTAAATGCTTTGTGTTACCATATGTTTTCTATTCATTTTCTTATATTTTATTATTATAATCCCAGTTTATAACGAAAAGAATATTTGATGATTGCAATATGGACATGAGTCCCCACTGAACGTGCCCCTCTTGTCATTTCCAATTTTCCATGCATGCAGACAACATATCCTTCACACTGCATCTTCATCTTCATCATATTCTTCATTTTCATAATAATATAACAATTATTGTATGTTTTGAAAGATCAGACAATCCTTAAAAAAAAAAAGATGACTGTTTCAACCATGGTATTTACATCAATTTACTAATTTTTGTTTTTAACATTTTATTATAAAATAGACAAAAACATGTATTCTGGCACATAATAGTAATCGTTATACAGCTATCTGTTATTCTGTGTGAACTAAAAGAACGTCAGAAAGTTAAATACTATGATGTGAAAATAACAAAAGTAGACTAATAATTGAACCTTTTTGAGTCAATAAAGGAATGATGAAATGAAGAATGTATTATGATATCAAAAGTGTACAAAGTAAACAACTTCAACAAAACTTCCAAATCACTGTAGATACACGCAGTCAACTTTCTCTCATACTATTTAGTAAACAGTGTTAGAGTATTTCTTCTTCCTCTTAGTGGTGATTTTCACAGTGATTTTTTTTTTGGAGGATATAACTGCAAAAATAAAGTGTAAAATAGAAGAAGAAAAACTCAAATGAGATCCTGGTTTAACAATATAGAAAATAAAATATATTTAAACTATTATTTATAACATTCATTTCAAATACCATTTTTAACTAAAACTAATATTTAGAATCTGTCTCCAAACTTGTCACCAGTATGTTTCTTTATTTTAATTCACTGAAAAATTTGAAAATTAAAAAATAAAAAATCTGGAAGATGTCATAATGGTGTCTGAGATAACCTTTTCCTACTTATGATGACCGTGTCTAACGTGAAGGATTCTAGGAGCTTCTTCACCATGTTTGTTTCCTATGTTATATTTGACCTTGAAAAACTAAGTTATTTAAATTTTCTCTAATATTAACTTTTAAACAATGTAACATATTGAAAACATATTAAATTATCTTTAATCTAAACATTAGTTTGTATTAAACTTTGATACTATGCTGAAAATAAAAACAAAGTTAGATAATCTTGGTCTGAGAATTTTAATAAGCTATTCAGATAGATCTAGTTCTATATTAAAGTTATCGTAGTCATATAATTGAAGTTTTAATTAATTACATTATTTATTGGTTATTAAAATAACCAATAATTTGAAGCCATGTGAGTGCGTATTTTAATATGAAACGCACGTTTTGTAGTTGCCGACGTGGCAGATTCTGAGATTGCCACGTGGGGTCTCCCTCGGATGCCTTTTGAGGTAGGGTGAACGGAGAAGACAATGAAGTGTGGAAGCAACAAATAGATGAGACAGTGACGCCACTACCACCTTTTCTGAGAAACCAAAGCAACGCGTGGGTTACACTCTCCGTTCCTGGCGCGTACCAAGCTTTGGTCTCAGCTCATCACACCATGCCAAATTGTACCCTAATTTTCCAACAATTAGGTCTGAAAACTCTTGTATTTTTTTGTTTCACAATTATTTCACAATCAAAATACTTTTTTCATTTGAATTTTTAATATTGCAGGAAAAATAAAAATAATAAATGTGGTAGAGTTTATCGATTAAAAATTTGTATTTGTTGCTTTTAATTTCACTGATTCCTGATTAGAAGATTTTTTTTTTCTTCCTGATTTGACCATAATTAAGGTTTATATAAATGCTTGATTGGTTTCTTAATTATATCTGTTAAACCTTTTACAAAAGATTAATGACTGCAAAATTTTGGTATTTGATTTTTTTTATCTTACTGTTCCTTTATACATTTTTATTCTTTTAATAAATTAAGTCAGCGAGATTTCATCTGATATTATCATCATCTGTATTTAATACGATTATTCGTTGTAGTTAAAATATTTTACAAAAATGATATCCAGATATAAATTAATAATTTGAACTTATTAAAAACAGAATAAATAATAAATAAAAATCCCACCATCCATGATCATTCAAATCACAACGTCTCTTCGACCAGCAACCATAACAAGCATAGCAGCTTACAAATCAAAGTAGGGCCAAACGACACCGTATAAAGATTTCACGCGCGCGGAATCATCGTGATAATAAATACGTTGACCGTATAAGTATACGGCACGACGTACACCTCTCTCGTATATGTATTTGTATTATCACTGTGTTCGTTCGTCCTTTTCTCAGCAAAATCTCTGAAACAGTGAAACTCTCCATCTCTCTCACTCTCTCTCTTCTGTACTTTCCTCGTGTGCTCTCTCTCTCATACAAACACTTCACGAACTTCATTACTTCAACAACACACAGATTCTATCTCTCTCTCTCTCTCTTACTGTTTTCATTTTCTCTTTTTGGGGCAGTCATTGTTTCATTTTCGCAAGGCGGCGAGTATTAGCATTTATATAGTAGGTAACTCTGATGGCTGAGACTCGCCGGCGACGATGAAGTATTCCGGCAAGGCGACTTTCCCGGCGGGCATTGCTTCGAGGGGCGTGAGCAACCCTTCGCCGGACTGGGATCTTGAACCGGCGCGGCCTTTCCAGCGGCGGAAACCGAGAACTCCGGGGACACGGTTGAGGAGACACGGTGGAAAACGGAGCAGACCTGAAACCCCTCTGTTGAAGTGGAAGATCCATGAGGATCCACTCGAAGAGGACCGGAAGTCTTCTTTGTCGGGGTCTCGTCGGAGAACGTGCCGGAGCGCCAAAAAGCAAACGGAGGTGGCCGTGTCGGCCCGGAGACTGGCCGCCGGGCTTTGGCGGTTGCATCTGCCGGAGACTGTCTCAGGGGATGGCCGGAAGGGGTTGGAACACAAGGTAGAACTTGGGTTTCTACACTAAGGCTTACTTTACGGCAAAAACTATTTTTTCCCTCGTATGTACACTATATTTTCAATGTAACGGTCAATGTGGGATCTCCGTCGATTACCCTTTCGTTCTTAGTTTTTCTCTTGTTTGTGTTGAGATCCCTTGTTTTTCTTCGTTCCCGTGTGAGTTTTGTTTCATCTTGCATGTTTGTTGCGGTTTCTGATTTAAAATTGATTTTGCAGCTATAGGCTACTAGGTTATTCCATCTACTTTATGGTAGGCCCTCCTCGTGGAGAGAAAAGAATTGTAGTTTATTGTTGGGAAGTATTTTTGTATGATGATTTTGCTGCTGGTTGATTGTGAATGGTTATTTGAGAATTGATTTGAATAGGGTTTGTCAGTGTAAATAGTTGACGTTCTCTTGTAGTTGTTTTCAAGATTTATTTCCCGGATGCAAAAAATGTGCTCGGTGGAAGGATTGATTCTTTGTCCATTTTTGCTTGATTAAATTATAGCCATCCAGACTGCATTAATATCGCGTCTTGTTTGACTGAATGTGAAACAAAACGCTGTTTCTGCCGTGTTAATATTATTGGTTTTACAAAGTCGTATTCTTTTATGCTTGTTTGGAAGTAAGTTTGGACTGCAATTGGATATTCGTTGTATACGAGATTCGATTATTTGTTATCTGTGCATTCCAGTTGAATTAGAGAACTGATTATCTTCCATATACTCTATTATTGTCTTCATTTGTGGATCGATTAGCTGCTTTGCAATTTTAATTTGATAGGTTTCCGTTTCTCATTACTGATGTGATGTCACTTATCTGCAGCATGGAAATGGCCACGCAAGGCACCGGTTCCTTGGTCATCCAAATGGCATGATCCATGAATTCGATCTGAAGAAGAATCCATCGCAAAGTCCCCGTTCCATATTTGGGGCAAAGAATGGACACTTCTGTGAGGTATGAATTTTCTTATTTCTAGAATATAATATTACCATTAGATGTTTTACAGCTCTTCAGTCTTTGCAATCGAAGATTATTGAGTGAATGTCATGTACATGTAATAACTCAAGTTAAAACCGGACCCTGTACCTGCTCTATAGAAAAATGGCTTATTTGATGGCAACTTGGGAATTAAAAAATAAGGCTGATTGTTGCATTGATCCATGCTATGTATAGAAGTATAGATCTACGTAGAAATGACTTAGACAACAATTTTTTCATGTAGACATACTCGTTGTAATTAGCCTCTACATTCTAAATGAGAAATGAGTTTCAAAGTGTTATGCTTTTACTTTTTAAAGTGAAAGAGCAAACAGTTAAGGTGCTAATATTAAACCTACTTTGTGCTATTCAGACTGAACCTTTCCAGTTTTCCAACACTGAAAGGGAGGGTGCAACAAAATGGGATCCTTTATGTTTAAAAACGTCAGATGAAGAGGCACATCATATCTACAGACACATGAAACTTCTCGACCAAAAGGCAAGTGCAGTATCTGTGGTATCTGCTCTCGGAGCTGAACTAGAGCAGGCTCGGGCACGAATTCAGGAGCTTGAGACCGAGCACAGATCCTCCAAAAAGAAGCTTGAACATTTCCTGAAGAAAGTCAGTGAGGAAAGGGCGCAATGGAAGAGCAGAGAGCATGAGAAAATCCATGCATACATCGATGACATTAAATCAGAGTTGAGTAGAGAAAGAAAAAATCGCCAGCGGATTGAAATTGTCAATTCAAGGTTGGTAAATGAGTTGGCCGATGCCAAACTCTCTGCAAAGCGCTACATGCAAGATTATGACAAGGAAAGGAAGGCCAGAGAATTGATTGAGGAAGTATGTGATGAGCTTGCCAAGGAAATTGGAGAAGACAAGGCTGAAGTTGAAGCATTGAAGAGGGAATCTATGAAACATAGGGAAGAAGTGGAAGAAGAGAGGAAGATGTTACAGATGGCGGAAGTATGGCGTGAAGAACGTGTTCAAATGAAGTTGATAGATGCAAAAGTTGCTCTTGAAGAGAAGTATTCACAAATGAATAAACTTGTTTCAGATTTAGAAAGTTTTATCAAGTCAAGAAGTGCAGATCCGATAACAACAGAGCTGAGAGAGGCACAGTCACTTCAACAGGCTGCAGCTGCGATGAACATTCAAGACATCAAGGGATTTTCATACGAACCCCCTAACTCTGATGACATTTTTGCTATTTTTGAAGAAGCAAGTTTTGGTGAAGCAAATGAGAGGGAGATTGAACAACGTGCTTCTCACAGTTCTACTAGTCATGCCTCGAATATTCACATTGTGAGTCCTGAAGCCAATGCTATAACTAAGGATGGCATTCAGAGGCGTTCTGATGTATTTGTGGATGATAACGGGGATCTAGATGGAGATGAAAGTGGATGGGAAACTGTGAGCCATGTTGACGATCAAGGCTCGAGTTATTCACCAGAAGGGAGTACCCTATCTTTGAACAAGAATCATCGAGAGAGTAATGTCTCAGGGAGAAGTGTACTTGAATGGGAAGAAACTGCTGGTGAGGAGACACCAATAACTGAAATAAGTGAAGTGTGCTCTATACCAACTAAGCAGTCAAAGAAGGTATCATCCATAACAAGGCTTTGGAGGTCATACCCAAACAACGGGGATAATTACAAGATAATCTCTCTAGAGGAAATGAATGGGAAGCTTTCAAATGGAAGGTTATCTAATGGGGTCATAATGTCTCCTGATCATGGATCAGGTAAAGGTGGATTGAGTCCCCAAGACCTTCTATACCAGTTAAGTCCTGAGTCGGGAAGTCCACATGCACATAAAGGTGGTATGAAAGGATGCATTCCTCGCGGTGCACAGAAGAATAGTTTGAAAGCCAGACTTTTGGAGGCTAGAATGGAAAGCCAGAAGGTTCAGTTGCGCCATGTTCTTAAACAGAAGATTTAGTTAAAGGCATCGGCATTGCACAGATTGGCAACCTGGATAACTGATGAATGATTGTGAAGGTACAAATATATGCTGTTCACGGAAAATCTGCTCAAAAGTGCTGAGGGGTCATGAATAGTTGCACATTTTCTGCCTCGTATTAGTTCTTATTTCAGTTCTTCATCATCCTTCGTATTAAGCTTTAAGCAGATACCCTTTTCACTCTCTTGTGCCAAATGCCTCATACCCTGAGATATCTGGGCAAAACGCTCACTCTGTAATAGGTAGGGTCTTGAGAGAAATTATGAGAAACATGTAAGCTTGTGTTGTACTTGTATCAATTCTACTCAGAGAACAAATGTGAAGGGAAAAAACATTGTCATAAAGTATAGACGATAGCATTATCTACTTAAGATTTTTATTTTCTATCATTGATGTCGCTTAGGATTGTTGTAGATTGTACTTTAGTAGATTCGGGACAGAAAAATATAACTTCATACTTGTTCTGCGACATTTACCTCTCTTTCTGCCCGTCGTCTTTTTTTCTCACTTTGATAATTAGTGCCCTTCAAGTATATCTAATTAAAGTCAGCATTGTTTTTCTTTTGTTTGCTGATTATAGTTGAAATAATTTCTGACTTATGGAACGTTTTAACATATGTTATGGGAGTAATAAATTAAGAATTGAAATAAATTTAAAATTAAAATAAGTAAAAATCATAATAAAATTTTAATAAAAGAAAAATGTATATTTCAAACCAACAAATTAAAATAAGCCACTCACCAAAATTCAAATTAGTTATTATTTATTATTCATTTTATAATTATCTACAAATGTAATTATTGATAAAATACTATTTATTGAATCAATTGTGTAAGATATGAACCATGTTTAGTACGACTAATAGAAAAACTAAACTAATTTGATTAACATAAAAATGAGTAAGATAGTTACATTAATTTATTCTAGGATTTATAATTTAAAAGTTATAATTTACTCTGTAACGTTCTAAATATTAAATAAATTAATTTATAAATTAATCTAATATAATAACATAATATATTGGAGATGTAATAAAATATAATGATAGTAATTTATTATATCTTCAAGATATATATAATATCTTGGGGATATATATATATTATAGATGATAATGTAAAGTTATCAACCACATTTTTTAATCATGTTAACTCGTGAATGCTAAATCTAAAGGAAAAAAAAAAAACTCAAATTAAAAATATAAAATTTGAAAAATGATATTTTGACACCAATTTTTTTGACACTATTTTGACACTGTACACGTGTCAAAATGTGGTTGGACAATTTCAAATTAAAAAAAAAAACTTTGATTTTTTTTCTTTCAAATATGTCCTCGGTTTTTTTAATTTGAAATCGTCGAACCACATTTTGACACGTGTGCAGTGTCAAAAATTAGTGTAAAAAATTAGTGTCAAAATATCATTTTCCATAAAAATGAATACTAATATAGAAAAAAATAACTAAATTTATATATGAAGAAAAACAAGAGACTAAAAATAACTAAATTTAAACATGAAGAAAAAGAAAAAGTCAAGAGGCATTGTAAGAGAATCTTCGCCACACTTCATCGTTCACTCGCGCCAGCAAGAAATTTCAATTCCCTCCATTTTTCCCCAAATTCGAATCCCCAAACCCTTATCTACTTCAACCTAAATTCCATTCCCTTTCCATTTCTCTCTATAGTTCTCAATTTGCTTCTAATTTCCATGGCCAACTCCGAAGTGCCATCATTTTCCCTAGGTCTCGACACGCCCCCGCATTCCCCAGTCAATCCACCTCCTTCTCCGACGGCCCACGTCTCCGACTCCGAACCCGACACTCGACCCGACCCGCCGCGCCCCCTTCTCAAACGCCTCCGCCGCGGACCACCTTCGCCGTCCCTCGACGCCGACGTGGATGACGATATCGAGGAGTTCTCCTCGCAGGAAGATCCCGATCAAGGTAAGGTCAGCTAAAACCTTTTTTCTCTCTGCGCTTCTCAATTTTAAATTATATAATATACTCTTTTTCGTTCTAAATTGGTTATTATTTTTGCTGTAATATCTATCATCAGTGCATACGCTTCTATCAGCATCGAATCGTTCCGTGTGTAGCAGCTCAAAAGTTTCGTTGAATGGTAGTAGAGTTTTTAGTTTAACCCCTCATCATTGTAGTAACACTTCCAGAGATGGGAAAAGAAAGGAACATTCAGATGATGTTCCTGCTTCTTCTAGGTTAGAAACAGGGAAGAGTGGCTTGATGTTTCCCAAGTTAACGACTAGTCCTCTCCGTAGGTTTCGGTTAATTGATTCCGATGATTCCGACGTGGATGTTGGTGGTGGCGCCAATAATGTTAACCCTAACGACAATTTAAAACAAGATAAGAAATTATCTTTTGATGACGATAGAAATGAGGATCTTTCGAAGGATTTTTCGCCCCTGAAAAATGACTGTGTTCCTGGGTTTCGACTAATTGATTCCGATTCAGATGTTAGTGATGGCGGGGCCAATAAAGTTTACCCTAACAATCATTTAGAAAAAAACAAGAAAGTATCTTTTGATAAGAATAGAAACGAGGATCTATGGAAGGATTTTTCGCCATTGAAGAATGTTTCTGTGCCAACACCAGCTTTTAATGAGCTGTGTGAAGAGTACTTTCGTTCTGATAAGGGCAAGGAAGTCCGAGGTGATGTGAATGAAAGTCACAATGAGAGGTATCCCGGGGTCAGTTCTAGCTCTCAAAGGAATCAACAACAATGGGAATCTGTGGACCTAGTTTATCCTGCTCATAAGTATTTTTTCCATGAGGATCCGAGAATTCAGCAGTTAGTTCACGCTCGCTTTCGGAATTTCAATCCATTAGGTGCCATAAACAGAGTGAATCAGCAACCTAATGGCTCACACATTGATTACATGTAAGTCATAGCTCGAGCTCGTTTTTAATTAATCACTGGTAGTGATTTAAAAAGAAAGTGATTGTCGTTTTGTATTACATATTGCTTTTGGTGTACTTTATTTTAGGGGACAATTTGGCAATGGAAGACCTTCAAACACGCAGGGAGTTCAAAATGCTTATGTAAACAGCTCAACAAGAGGGAAAAACAAATCCGGTAATCTGGTTTTTGAGGGATCTTTCAATACTTCTGAAGGCTGGGTGGATCCCAAAATTGTTTCTCCATTTAGCCATGGGGAATCTTCTAGAAAGAAAGCAACAAAGAGGAATAGCACTAAGAATAGTGTCTCAAAAGGTAAAGGTAACAAATCTAGCCATGCAAACCAATCACGTGCTTCTGGGGATTGGGTGGAACCTAGTTTTGCCAGTTCGCCAAAGGATGCTGGCAAAAGGCGGGTCCAAGCAAGTGGTCAATCTGCCGGTCATTGGTATACATCTCCAGAAGGAAGAAAGGTATGTGAAAATCCTAAAAAATTTGTTTAATGATATTAAGCATTAACTGGTTAAATTTACTTACGATTCTCATGTTATACAATGGTCAGTAGAAGATGTGGGCTGTTATCTAGTGTTGTGTAAATTGAACTGCTAAAAGCTCATACATGATGTTACTGAAGATTTATATCTTGCTTTGCCGCATGATCTGATATGTATATTAGATATCCCACCTAACCTATTTTGTCACATTGTATCATCTATCGGGACCTGATTCCTTTTTTCCTACTGCAGGTGTATGTTAACAAAAGTGGGCAGGAGTTGACAGGCCGGAGTGCTTATGTACAATATCGGAAGGTGCATCTACTTGCATACCATTCTGTGCTTGTAATCCTTTTGGTTATGGTAGCATTAAATGACTAAATGCCTTTGACAATTTCAGGAGAGTGGAACCGCATTCAATAAATCAAAAAAGAAAACAGGTTCCAAGACTACCAAAGCCAGGAAGAAGAGAAACTGAACACTTGAAGGCTAGACATTTATCCCTGGTCCACATCCAGTCATTTACTTGTGGATCTTTTGATTAGCATTACCCTATAGGTTCAATTCCTGTTTAATTGCCCGAAGTTTCCTGTATCATGTTTTGGACGGGGACAAGGAAAGATAGAGAAATCCAGTACGCAGCATCACATGAGGAAACTGATTAAGGGGGATTGTTGCTCAGTGAAAGTTTTGATGCTAAAAGTTCCTTGCAAAGTATATATATATTGCGAGCCATGAATGTTTATGTACAGTGCACACGAACCTAAGGTGGGTCACCATGAAAGTGTAGCGTTGTGTAGCTTTAGATAATGATTCAATTGGAATCCAAAATAATTTTTCGGTTTACACTTGATTCACCATATGGGTTTTTTTATTCTTTTGATCGAGCTTGTTGCTTTGTTAATTATGCTTAATTTCTTTCTGGTATTTGTAAATGAAACAATAATAAATGAACGATGGGAATGATAAAAGCAAATTTTAAGACGATTTTCCCCCTGTATCTTGATTGGAGTATATACGTGATGCTTCGCCTAATTTGTTTGGGTTTTCCAGTTGCTGTTTATCTATGTGGCTCCATTTGGAGCTATTTATTATATTGCATTTATAGGAACAAATGTAAAGATAGTTTTGGGTACAATGACATTCTTAAATATGAACGTGAGATTGGCAAGCGTGTACAGATTCTAAAACTGGGACTTTCCACTCCAAAATTTTCCAGGAATTTAACTTGAAGAAATCTTGATAAGCGATCTAAACTTTATTAAAACGTACAACACCGCATTTTTGTACCCTCATACCACATGTGTGCATTTTAAAAGAATATATAACCATTGTTTATAAATATTTACTCCATAGTACAGGATCAATTTGAAGAGTAAGCTAAAATATCAAGATAAAAATCATTGGATGCCTTCAGTAGAAGGTGGGACAAAAAATAAAAAGATTTCCCTTTCAACTCCTGAAGCGGGGAACAAGTGTGAAGAATAAAAAATGTTCACATTTGTCAGAAGCCATTAGCCCTAATATAATGTTATATCTTCATTTCATGAGGTATTTTGTTTGTCTGTACCCTCATCTCTTGGAATTGGAGAACCGTTGGATTTCAATACCTTTTGGCATACTCTGAAATCCATAAAAATATAACAGTCATTAGTTTTGAGATAAAATGAACGTATATAATGGCCATCGGATTAAACTGGAGCAATTCAGCAATGCTTTGCTTCAGCAGGTGTATAATTCAGACCCAATTGAATTATCATATTACCCTACAATCATGAACATCTGAAAAGGAAAACGGAAAGGTAAAAAAGCCATACGAGTTTAATTCCTCTGTCTTGTTCTTGATATCAATTGATATTAATACTGGATCAGAGTTTTTAGGGTAAAGATCTTGTTGCTGCCTCATTTCTCTTAGCCACTGCTCTGCTTTATTGCACTCATTTATGACCTGAAAATAATGTTGTCACACAAGCTGATACTGAGGGCAACAACCCACAATTACATTCATTCATCTATTTACTATTATACCAGTTCTTTATCTTGGGGTGGAAGAGAATCTGCTGACATTCGATACTCTACAATGCAGCTTAACAAGTCTCTTGTAGCTTGTGGTCTTGCTTCTCTGTCTTTGTATCGATACTCAATTGGATCCACCAGCTACATAAGACGAAGAATGTAAACAAGAAGTGTGGCGTGGCAAACATGTTTTGCAAAAGATTAGAGAAACAAAAGTAACCTGTTTTAGATCTTTTAGTTTTGCAGAATAAGCATCTACAGTTTCATCACCACCATCATCATAGAGCCATTCCTCGGTCTCTTTCAGGCCCCTAGATACGTCCTTCCTCTCATGTTCACTCGAAAAGCTCAGATATGTGCTGAAAATCTATTCATGCAATCAAATAAATTTAAAAAACATATTAATCAATAATGACTACACAACAAGTTACTCATAAAATGTATCTGAATCTCACAAACCCGCCATGTCTACATATCACTGAGATATTGAATGTGTACCTTACTCCTTGTTTCATAAATATAAGACTCCAACTGATTCTTGTTGTCTTTGATTAGCTCAGTAGTTCTGTCCTGATCGGCTAACTGGAGTTCTTTTTCTTGAGCTTCCAATATCTCGGCCTTGTTCATTGCACCATAAATGTTTTCACTCACTGGTACATGAAGCCTTCTGTTAGCTTTATCTTTTCTTGTACCATCAGCCTGTAACAAGGCATGATAGTAACTTTTATTTTCTCAAAACACCAACATGAATCATATCTGCAATGAAAACAATCTCAACAAGATAAAAATGTACAGATACAACACCACACACATCAAAAAAATGAATTGCAAGAGTCTGACAGATATGGTACAGAATTCAGCATCATAAATAAGCATATAATAAAACTTAATATAATTTTGCACGTTTAAAGGACAATTTATTAATATCTTCACATCTTCTACTTAAAAAAGGTGTGCAGGAAGAAAAGAGAACAGCACAAGAGAACGTACAGAATGACGAGAAGCTTCAAACTTTTTATTGATACTATCATCTGAGGCATTTTCAATTGTCTCAGAAACAGGAGAAATATTGACTGTTTCAGAATTTGAATGAGAATCGTCTGTTGTACCTGAATCATCCACACGATCCTCAACCAACTAAAAGACAAAAAAAAAAAAGTCCATCTGCTTAGAAAGATCTTTTGAAACTAATAATGCCATATGAAGAGATATAAATAAGGCTTCTTACCGTAACTGATTCAATACCAATAATGCCATGCAAATTTAGTTGTACTTGAACTTCAATTATTGCCTTAGTTGCATGGGATCTATGGAAAGGACCAATCTGAATAGAAGTGAAAAACAAATGGATAAGTGTACATAAACAAGGTGCAGACATAAGCATACGTAACACTTCATGATCACTGGCACAAGGAATGGCAACATAGAACAATTTATCTTAACTTGTTTGTACTGTGATATTTAGATGTTTCCCATCGTATAATAGACATAAGCAAATGTTAACCAATTTTCATTGTAGATACTAAAGAAGTAAATATTGTCATTTCTCTCCATTTGAGAAACATGGAAAATAGATATGTGTATGGTGTTAGATCCAACATATCTGCTTCCCCTTCTCCTAAGAACATGATGATTTGTTCAAGCATGTGCACATCTACAGATTCTCATATTGCTATAACAACTGATACTTTTACAACAATGACTTTCTTTGAGAAAAGAACAAACGATGGTTGCTATGCTATTTACTAATGAACCCTTTGTCTCCTTGAAGAAAGTGGGAGGTGTCTATTGATTGTCTCAAGATTCAGCAACAAAAAACAGTAGCCTTTTAGCACAAGATGGGGTTGGCTACATGGATCAAACAACGTCATAATGTCTTAATATAAATACTGTCTATAAACAAACCACATTTAAGTCTAAATCTTTCTAAATAACTTGGCAATATTGATTTTTTTTCTTGGCCTTTTACCACTCAACATTCAACTTGGACAACAATGCAGATCTTGGATTTGACCCCCTTAAATTGAGAGAATGCATTTTAAAGAACAAAGTGCATTTATAACCATTAATTAAATAATCAAACTGTTTAAATCATGATAATAAGATACAAGAACATGCATAACAAAGTTATTAAAGTCTCAATTGTCCAATCTGTAATCAAATAATTACAAATACATTTTCTCTTCTAACGTGCAACCTCCTCACTTTAAAGGATCCAAGTGTGCAGGTTTTAGTCGTTCAATAAAAATTTTGGTGAAGCTCGAGTGCTACTTTCTAATCATAAACTGCCCCCAATTCCCTCAAGTGCTCAATTTTTTATCTACCCTGCTTGAATCTCACGGTTTACATCCTCCTCAATTTCCTTGCCATTTTGTATGATGGGACAAAACCAGGTAACTAATGGTATGGTATGGTCTCAAATTTAAACATCTGAGTTAGATTAGAACGTCTATTACCAAACTTTTATGCCTTATACTCTATTTTGCTTTTAGAAAAAAGAAAACAGAAAAAAACTAGTGGAGTGTTGATAGCAAGGTCCACTGTCCAAACATCTCCAAACCATTGACACAAGATTCTTCATAGTAAATTTTCTCACTTGAAGCCTGTACCTAAACTGGACTAGACAGAGGACTTGGGCGGTTGCTCATTTGTGTTGTGTATACAAGAGCTTTATACATAAATGAGTCCCAGACTCCAACTGAAAGGTAAAAGTTGCTGATTGTAGAGACTATACCACATGCCTTACATGAAGCACACAACAGAAGAACCAAGAACAGAGAGGGTAATAATTAATAAAGAAAAGTGAGGCAATATAGATAACATGGAATCATGGAGAAGATGATCTAAACTCCTTCACAACATAGTAAAGTTGTAAAGCAGGCATACTGTGAAGCAACAAATTTTAGGATATGCCCCGGTTGGTAATTCATCTGGATTGGCATAGAATGCTTCCAAATGGAGCAAATCACTGTACTCAAATGTGAGAATTTTAACACTTGGAATGGGTTGGCCTCTTGGGAAGAGTACACCACCATGCAATCCTGCACGAATTGCCTTTCCATCAGATGAAAGTCCAATGGAAAAAGGAATAGCATCCCGGACCTGAACAAACACAGGAAATTACATTAACTCTACATAGACTAATAAAAGCTAATGCAAAATTCCGAAAAAAAAATATATCTTAGAGAAATTAAAGTTAAATACATTTCTAAACAGATAGATAAAAGAGACATGGACAATCTAAATACAGAAAATAAACCTAGAACCCAAGGTAGCAACTTAGTCCATTTAGTATTTGTTACATTTCGAACCTAACAATCTATACAGACACAATAACCCACTCTCCTACACATATACATATCGTGAAGACGGGATAAGGATCAGTGTTTTGTTTCGATATTCAAACCTCATATTCTTTGACAAGGAAAACAGGACTCAGCATTGCACACTGGAGAGCACAACCACGAGCCACACACTCACTTGCATTCAGTCTGCGGCTGAGCTCTCTCTTAAATAGAGAACTTAATATTCTAGTTATAGCTGGAATCCGTGAACCTGAACCAACTAACTCAACGGAACTGATCTTTTCTACCGTCAAGGCTGCATCAGCCAATGCTTTCTTGCAAGGAACAGAAATTCTCTCCAATAGTCCTGATGCCAGATTCTCAAATTCTTCCCTCTTGATGTATCCTTTAACATCTTTTTCATCCATCAAACACTCAACGCTAAGATCAGCCTCTAGATTTGCACTCAAAATCTTCTTCAACTTCTCACATGCCACGTGCAGCCTCCTACATGCCCTGTCATTAGAATACACTTCAATGTTGTACTGTTCTTTAAATTTTGCTGCAAAATGACTAAACAGAACCTCATCAAAGTCTCTCCCCCCTAAGTTCATATCATAAGCATGTGAGAGTATCTTCATTTGACCAGCCTGAAATGCTGCAATACAGACCTGAGTATCACAATGGCCTATGTCAACAAATGCAACATAAACAGGAGCTTCACTAGGAAAATCTGTTTTGTAAACTCCATAACTAAGAGCAGTTGCAGTGCAATCATGGATCAACCTCAGAGGCTTCAATCCAACAATTTCTGCTGCGTTGAGATAAGCTTGTCTCTGCAAGATGGTGAAGTATGATGGAATCCCAACAACACAGTCAGAAACGGTTGTCCCAAATTTTTTTTCTGCTATGGTCTTCAAGTGCGCAAAGAGCATTGCTACTATTTGAACCGGGGTAAACGCATGACTCTCCTTTAAGTATTCCAAGTGTATCAGAATGCCACCATCTACACTTTCCGAGGTTTCAACAGGGAGCAGTTTCAACTCATTTTGAACATCAGGGTCTGCAAATCTCCTGCCTATTAGTCTCTTCACTTGAGATATTGCGGACTTGGGGTGCATCATGGCAGAAGCAGCACCTGCTGACCCTAAAAACCTTTGCTTCTCGCCAAAGCAAACCACAGCAGGGGTTTCACGTTCGGATTCATCATTCAATAAAACATCAACTCCTCCTTGCTTCACTGCAGCAATCACACAATTATCATTTCCAATATCAATCCCCACTCCGCTCATCTCAATTCACTGTGTCCTTGTCCCAAACAACTAATTCCAGCCAATATACCCTTTCTACTTCAACAACATCCAAAAAGACAAAAACTTCACACAAATACAAGCATAAAATTTCGCACAGGGCTGTTACTACAAAAAAAGAAGGTTTGGAAACACACTCATCAAAATGGAAACTTTATTCGTATATCATGGAGAAGTATGAAACCCAATTACATAGTGTAACAAGAAATGCTCTGAATAAAACAAAAAATGATGAAACCCAAGAAATGCTTTCAATGCAACAAGGAAGTCCCAGAAAGAAAGAAAAAAAAATGAGATACGTCAATGTGAATAGTGAGAGAAAATGGAGAAAAAGCTGTTTTGGGAAAGGGTTTGCAGAGAGATGAATGGTGGAATGCAGAAGCAGTTGGTGAGTGCATAACTAGTTTGTGATAGCAGAGAGAAAATCTCCCCTTCATTCGCTGAAGCCATAATACTTATCAATTTATCATCAAATAAACAAATTTATTTCACAATAATCAACTTTTTCTGGACAAATATCTAAGTTTATTAGGTAAAAGACAAAAAAAAAATTAAAAACTCTCAAATATTAGGTAAAAATTGTAATAACACAGGTGTTTAAATAACTTTTTATCTATTCATTTTCTGTATATTCTTAATAAATAATAGTATGTTTTCGTTCTTGATAAAAAAACATTGCTTTGGGTCTCCATTTTTTTATATGCATTAAGACAAACGTCAATATCCAAATATATTGGAATGTGATTTCTTTTTCTTTTCTTTTGTCCGTATTAATTTTATTTAATTTATTTTTCCTTCCGGATGTTTTTTTCCCTTTTTTCATTTTCAATAAAAAATTATTTTTTCTGTCATTCACATATTTCACTGATTAGCTTGTTTATTCACAAAAAAATACAAATTACTTTTTGACTCAAGAAAATTTGATTAATTTTATTCATCAAATAAAAGATTTTTTGATACAGAAATAATGTTGTGTTGTGCGAAGGAAGAGGATTAAAAGCCAGATTAATAAGTGCAATCGTTGTACAGAAAGAGTTGTCAAATAAACAGAGTAAAATTAATTTCAAAAATTATTTCTTTTATTTATTTTCTCCTATTTTATCTTGGACAATGATATTTTAACAACTCTTTTTTAACAACTTTTTTACAACAGGACACGTGTCACAATTCTATTGATTTGTTTGAATTTATTCTAAAAAAATATTTGAAACGGACCAATCATAAACTGTCACGTATGCGTTATCAAAAAATTGTCAAAAAAGAGTTGTTAAAGAGACTTTTTCCTTTTATCTCTTTCCAAAGTGATTTTGTCTCAGTCGTTGCATGTTAAATTTAAATATCTTAATTAATATTTCACAATGATAAGAAAATGTTACATAGCGTGATGCTTGCATTCTTGAACAAATGTAGAACAATATAGAAGTTTCACCAAATGATCAAAAGTTAAACATTGATATTCATGATATTCATATATCATCAGTTAAGAACAAGACAATCAATTAGACATGGTAGCTAAGCTTTTTGCAAGGATTTAGGTATTTCATTTGTTAAAACCAATTTATGCATATTGCAGTTAACAAGAGCTCCCTTTTGGAAGATATGCTTCAGCTTAAAATTGATTCTTTTCAAGGCAGAGGCCTCTGAGTCACAGGAAGATGTTCAGCATACATGTTGTGTATCATTGTAACATAGTCATCAATCTTATCAACCTTCCAATTTTCAGTACTAATAGGTGGCAGATACTTCACTGTCAGAGGTGTTGGTCTAACATGCAAACTGCCTTTTCTCCATGCTAGATGAGTACCTGTCAGAACCATTGGAACTATTGGAAGACGCGATTGCAGTGCTAAATGAACAAAACCCTGCATCACAAGTCAAACAATAATGGATTCTCAACCATAACCAAAATTATTGCAGCATGTGAACAAGGTTAAATTCATGTATTCTGCTCATTTTGCAAGTGATGATATTCATGATCTGTATCTGTTAGGAATCTATCTGTGACTGTGAGTCTAAGTGCTGTATTGAATAGAAATAGAAATGAAAAAGTTAAACAAAATACAGGAAAAAAAGACAGACAAATTCATTGTTTTAAGGTGATAAAATCATTGTTTTAAGGTTTTGAATTGGAATTACTGTCAATCATTTATGTTAGTCGAACTTATAATAATGATATGGGTTAAAAATATTCGAAATCTCATATCGACTAGAGATAAAATCGATAAAATCAATTTATAGTTAAAAATGTTTGAAATGTCATGTCGACTAAAAATATGATCAATCAATTTATAATTATAATATATAAGTGTGCAAACCTTATCTTATAACTTTGTTTTACGAGATTGAATTACACTTAAAGTGCATTTATTAATATTATCAAATTATAGAATGCGGGCTAGATAATTATACCTTTTTGAAAGGAAGTAGTCGTCCATTCTTAGACCTGGTACCCTCAGGGAAAATGATCAAGGACAGATTGTTCTTCAAAACTGCACGAGCTGCCTGAACATTACAACCAGAAGTTAAAACATTATACAAAAATGAGGTAGTAGATGCTGCAAGAAAAAGGTTACAAGGTTATATACCTCTTTCATGGACTCAATAGCTGCAGTTGGGTTGGATCGATCTATACGAAGATGGTTAGCCAAAACATAAAGTTGCCCAAATAAAGGATACCATATTATCTGCATAGTTTTCTAAAGCTTTGAATGCACTTTTTACTAGAAAATATATGATAATGACACATTGAACATTTCAAGAATTCAAGCACAATGTTCATAGATAGAAGATGCACACAAAATCCATTTCCAAAGTTTTTCTTTTACATTTTGAGCATTAGAACAAACCTCTTTCTTAGCAATGCCAACAGTGCCTGTAGGAGTTAACCACATTATAAGAAATATGTCTATTGGAGACGCATGATTACTGATGTAAATGGCTCTCTCGTTAGAGTACTCAGCACCTTCAATCTCTACAGGATTACCAAGAATCCACATCTGCATAATGCTTGAGATATCAGTCATAACTTGTAAAACTTCTCAAAAGGTTTCAAAACTTGTAATATGCTACTACAAAAAGGAAAATATCTCAGCCATTCGCTCTAAATTTGTGCTGAACTACATATTAAAGGTAGCTTACCAGCATTCTACCAGTCACATGTCCATAAATGTTTCCTTGTCTGATCCTCTCATAGGGCCATGGTATAAGCATAATCATGATAATTGCCCATACGAATGTTGTGACCATCATAGACACAAAACATGTAACAATTCTGATCCAAGATATGATTGCAGAAACCCACCCATCATCATTCCTTGTTGTTTCTCCCAGTCCGTCTTTCACTGCAACTTTTGGAGTTTCTTCCACACTTGGGCTAGATCTTGTATTCAACAAGCTCTCAAACCTTCTATGCCTTAAAAGGACACCACCTTCAGTATTCACCATGACAGAATCTGTGAGCAGTACACGCTAACAGAGGCCACCTGAAAAAACCAAAACCAAAAGCAGAACAATTCGTATGTTATCACTTAAATGTGCATTGAGGAATCCATGAACAAAAACCAATACTAATAACATTACCAAATAACTTTCTCCCAGTTCAACTGAAGGATCAATCACAAGGGTCGGTGGTCAATTAAAAAAAGAGTGGAATTTTTCAAGAACAAAATACACCTGCAACTGATAAAATTCAGTTTTTTTTTTTTTTAGAAAACTGAATGGATAAAACCCAGAACTCCCATTTTCCGTCAGTTAACGAAAATGGTTCAAAGTTTCAAACTTTAAAATGAACATTGAAGATGGTGGGGGTTTCTTCTACTATATTTCGAAGGAATTTTATACTATGTTATACCATTAGTCTTTTTATTTATCAGTCTGACAGCAATTGCTTGAAGAAGCCCCAGCAAAGAATCACTTGTGAGTCGTAACCATGTAATTAACTTTGGCTCCTGAGAAAGCTGAAATGAAGGAAAATGGAAGAAGTCAAATTCCAAGAGGAGGATTGCTGAGAAAAAGAGAAAAAGAGAAAAAGAGAAAAAGCAAAGCCACACATACAAAGGTAGAATGAAGACAAGAAGAAAAAGAAATGAATGGTAACGCTTATGAACGAGAAGAGGAAGAAAACAGAGGCTATAGAACTTGTGCCTCAAAACTAAGATAAGATGAAAACATTAGAATTGAAATGAAAGTTCTTATTAGCAAAGGAGGGACACAATGTTACACGTGACATCTGGCTTCTCGCTATTGTCTTCCTCTGAAGTATTCTATTCTATAGAATTTAATAATAAATATAATACTAAGAGAAAATATAAGAAATACTTTTTATGGAATAAAATTAATTTATTTTATTTTCTAAAAGTATTTCTTGATAAAAACATAATGATGAGTTGGAAAAAGTGCTTTGGTTGATGATGTAGGGCAGACATATTTTGACTTTTGTAATAGGTTGGAGTTGTGAGATTTAGCCACATGTGAGAATTGTTTAGCCACACGTGGGAAGTGATTTGTGGTTAGGTGCTTTTTAGCCACATGTGGTTCAACATCACACCTCACCTCACCATACACTTTCTACTTATTTCCACATTATTCACACATTTGCATCACTTTTTTTTTTTTAAAATTCAAAAACATTAATATAATAATTTTGGTAATTTTTTACTACGTTATCCTTTCCGTATTTCTTATCTTCCATGTAATTTTTGTATTTCTATTTTTTAACTTTTTCCCTTTTTTAATTGTCGCAACCGGGATCGCGACGGGACGGCGAACCGAAAAACAAACGGGTTTTGGAAAATATTTTAGAGTCGCCACCATAATTTATTTTGGAAAACTATGGAAAAACCCTAAAAAACATGGTCTACGAAAAAAAGAGATTTTAAGTTCGGGAATCGATTACACGTAAGGAAGGTATTAGCACCCTACCGCGCCTGCCAAAGGCAGTACCTCTAATTAAATGTATAAAATTAATGTGGTTTTCAAAAATAATTAATTTTCCCTAAAAAATAAAAATAAATAGAAATAAAAATAAATCATTGAGAACAAAAAAAAAATATTTTTTATTTTATGAACCCGGCAAGGATTGACCTTGGTCCTACGTATATCCATTAATGGACAATCAGGGCTCACGTAGTTCTTTATCTAGAAAAAGGTTTGTGAGTTTGTTAAAGAGAAAGGATTGATTTATATTTTTGAAAAGCCCGAAAATAAAGGATCACGTAATTTTGATAAAAAAGATTTAGTTTAACAAAAATTAACCTTTTTTGGTTTTTTATAGTTTTGTATTTCTTATATTTAAAAAAAAGAAGAAGAAGAAACTGACCATAGTCCAACGCGTACTTAAATAAAAAAAGATTTTTAAGAAAACATTATCGGCGCGTACAAAAACAGAGAAAACATCATTGGCACGTACAAAAACAAAGTATCTTTGGAAGAAAAGTTCAAAGTATAGTAAAAAGAGAAAAATAAGAGTGTAGAGGAAAATTTGCTCATTTAAAAAGATCTTATTCTTTTTCTTCAGGAAAAAATTGATGCAGCAGATTATATCAATATATTTGTTATTATTGCTTCTCATTAATGCCATAATATTGATTCAAATTATTACCATGTTAAACAAAAATTTCAAAAACATTCTAAAGTGATGTGCCCTGCACTGAGGAAGATTATTATTTTCTTTAATATTGATTATTTACTTTCCCGGACAAAATTGGGTGTTGACAGCTGCCCCTTTTTATTTAGATTTTGCTAGATAACACGAACTTTGGAGTTTTTTTTTTTTTTTGTGTTATCGTAGTAAAAGGTAAATAAAGATGAAGACACTAATTTTGTTCGGGTCTAAAGAGAATGAAAAAGATTACCTCGAAGCGTACCTGGTAGCAACCTTGTGTGGACTCTGCTGAGGAGCCATGATACCTGTGGAGGGCGAATATTTTTCTTTTGGTGCCAGGATGAACACTGGGCTTTGTTTATTCTTTGGTGCCAGAATGATAACTGGGCTTTGGTGCCAGGATGATAACTGGGCTTTGGTGCCAG
>NC_028356.1:1830917-1834322 GCF_000741045.1 Vigna radiata var. radiata | reverse complement strand
GTGCCAGGATGATAACTGGGCTTAGGTGCCAGGATGATAACTGGGCTTTGGTGCCAGGATGATAACTGGGCTTTTATCTCACTGATGTATCATTTGAACTGCCTTCCAGTGAAACCATGGATCCCATTGTAGATGGTGGTGATGCATGGTGTGCCATGCTTTTCCTTTCTTTGAGCCACTATGATAATGCATGATGATGTATGATGCATGAATGTATGAGTAAAGAAAATCGTGTGAAATTGATATACTATTTTTTTTAATTCCACGACATCCTTTGAGGACAAACTCGCACCTTGTGAATCTACCTGTGATGCTCGGGAGGTGTACTGATAATTAAGAGAAATCGAAAAAGTTTTATTGAATAAAAGCATAATACAATAATGTCAATTCCACTTTAAGAGCAATCTCTATCATGGAATCATTACGCGTAGAATTTTTTTACCGTGTCAGAATTAACTGGCAACGGTAACTCCTCTCCATCCATTCTTGTGAGAATAAGTGCCCCACCATCGAATGATTTTTTTACTACATACGGGCCTTCATAATTTGGAGTCCATTTGCCCCTGTGATCCTTTTGTATTGGCAAAATCTTTTTTAGGACTAGTTCGCCCTTTTGGAATTCTCTAGGACGAACCTTCTTGTCGAACGCCCTCTTCATTCTTTGTTGGTATAATTGTCCATGGCATGCCGCGGTCAATCTTTTTTCCTNAATGAGATTGAGTTGATCAAATCGAGTTTGAACCCAATCTGCCTCTTCTAACTGGGTTTCCATTAATACTCGTAGGGATGGGATTTCTACCTCGAAGGGTAGTACTGCTTCCATCCCGTATACCAAGGAAAAAGGTGTTGCCCCAGTTGATGTGCGTACTGACGTGCGGTAACCGTGTAAAGCAAAAGGGAGCATTTCATGCCAATCTTTATATGTGACTACCATCTTTTGTACAATTTTTTTGATATTTTTATTAGCGGCCTCGACTGCCCCGTTCATCTTTGGACGATAAGGTGAAGAGTTACGATGTCGAATTTTAAACTCTTCGCATAACTCTTCCATCATTCGGTTGTTCAGGTTTGTGGCATTGTCGGTAATAATCCTGTTAGGGAGCCCGTATCGACAAATCAACTCTCTTTTTATGAATTTGGTCACTACCTTTCTGGTGACACTGGCGTAAGAGGCGGCTTCTACCCACTTGGTGAAATAGTCAATCGCGACTAGTATAAAGCGATGCCCGTTTGTTGCTCTGGGTTCTATAGGTCCAATTACATCTATTCCCCACATTGAAAATGGCCATGGTGCTGACAATACGTTCAGGTTTACGGGTGGTGCATTGATATTATCTACGTACTTTTGGCATTTTTCACAGTTTCTTACATGCATGCAACAATCTCGTTCCATGGTTAACCAAAAGTAACCTGCTCTCATAATCTTCCTAGCCATTGAGTGTCCATTCATGTGTGTGCCGAATGTACCTTCATGAACTTCTTTCACAATGGCCTCAGCCTCTTTTGCTTCCACACACCTTAGGAGTACCATGTCATGATTTCTTTTATACAAAACATCCCCGCTTAAGATAAATTTGGCCGCCAATCTCCTTAGTGTTCTTTTGTCATTCTCAGATGCACTTTCTGGGTATCCTTGAGTTTTTAGATAGTTCATAATATCGTAATACCAAGGTTTCCCATCTAACTCTTCATCTATGGAATGACAGTATGCTGGCTCTTCGTGGCTCTTCATTTTGATTATTGGTATTTCGTCATCCCGGTTAATTTCAAACATCGAAGATAAGGTAGCCAAAGCATCTGCCAATTGATTGTCATCTCGCGGTATATGATGAAACGTGATGGAATCGAAATTCTCAATTAGCCTAACAATGTAAACTTGATAGGAGATTAGTTTTGCATCCCTGGTTTCCCACTCTCCCTTTAATTGGTTAATGACTAAGGCGGAGTCCCCATATACATTCAGAATCTTCACCGCATGTTCAATCGCTGCTCTAATGCCCATAACACAAGCCTCATATTCAGCGATATTGTTGGTGCAGTCGAAACACAACCTAGCCGTCATGGGTGTGTACTGGTTTTCTGGAGATATAAGTACTGCCCTTATTCCATGCCCCATTACGTTGGAAGCCCCATCAAATAGTAATGTCCATGATTTTTCGCTTGCGCCCCCCTCAACTTTTTCGAATAGGGCCATGATATCCTCATCAGGAAAATTGGGTTGCATCGGTTGATAATCCTTAACGGGTTGTTGGGCCAAACAGTCAGCTAGAGCACTACCTTTTACAGATTTTTGAGTGACATATGTGATGTCATATTCTGACAACAACATTTGCCACCGGGCAATTCTTCCTGTGAGAGCAGGCTTTTCGAAAATATATTTAATAGGATCCATCTTGGATATCAACCGGGTGGAATNATTTAGCATGTATTGTCTTAGGCGATGAGCAGACCAGGCCAATGCGCAACAAGTTCGCTCTAGCGGCGAATCTCTTTGTTCGCAATCTGTGAATCTCTTGCTTAAGTAGTATATAGCATGTTCTTTCTTTTCGACGGCATCGTGTTGGCCCAGCATGCAGCCCATTGATCCATCTAATACAGTTAAGTAAAGAATGAGTGGCCTTCCTGGCTCGGGTGGTCTTAATACAGGAGGGTTTTGTAGGTACTGTTTGACCTTGTCGAAAGCGGCCTGACAATCCTCATTCCAAACTACTGACTGATTTTTACGCAATAATTTGAACATAGGTTCACAGGTGGCTGTCAATTGAGATATGAACCTAGCGATGTAGTTTAGCCGACCCAAAAAGCCTCGCACCTCTTTTTCCGTGTTGGGGGAGGGCATGTTTATTATTGCTCGTACCTTGTCGGGATCTACTTCTATTCCTTTTTGACTGACCACAAAGCCCAACAACTTTCCGGATTTTACACCAAATGTGCACTTAGCTGGGTTNAGTCTGAGTTTATATTTTCTCAATCTTTCAAATAATTTTCTAAGATTGAGAATATGTTCCTCTTCCAATTCAGATTTGGCAATCATGTCATCCACATAAACTTCTATTTCTTTGTGCATCATATCGTGGAAAAGTGTCACCATTGCCCTTTGATAAGTTGCCCCAGCATTCTTGAGTCCGAAGGGCATCACTTGTAACAGAAAGTTCCCCATAAAGTAATGAAGGTGCTTTTTTCCATATCTTCTGGAGCCATTTTAATCTGGTTATATCCCGAAAAGCCATCCATAAATGAAAATAATGAGAATCTANCNGTATTGTCTACTAATGTGTCAATATGTGGTAAAGGGAAATTGTCTTTTGGGCTTGCGCGGTTCAGATCACGGTAGTCAACGCACATTCGTACTTTACCATCCTTTTTTGGTACCGGCACAACATTTGCCACCCATTGAGGGTACTT
>NC_028356.1:1828381-1829422 GCF_000741045.1 Vigna radiata var. radiata | reverse complement strand
ACTTTAGTTTCTGGTGTAATGTAGAGGGCACCACTCCGGCTGAATGAATCCAAGGGCGACCTAACAAACAACTGTAGGCTGGATGAATGTCCATAACCTGGAAGGTTATTTGAAAAACACAAGGCCCGACCTGTACCGGCAAATCTATCTCTCCCAGTACATCTCTCTTGCTTCCATCAAAAGCTCTTACAATCATAGTACTTGGCTTCATGTGGGTCACGTCGTATGGTAATTTTTCCAGCGTCACTTTAGGCATTACGTTCAAAGAGGAACCATTATCTANCAGAACTCGTGCTATGGCATGATCCAAGCATTTTACAGAGATATGAAGGGCCNTGTTGTGCCCTCTCCCTTCAGCGGGTATCTCTTCGTCAGTGAAGGTGAGATAATCATTAGCAGTGATGTTGCTAACAATCCCTTCGAACTGGTCCAAGGAAATATCTTGCTCCACATGAGCCCTGCCGAGTATTTTCAATAATAGCTTTCTGTGCGAGGTTGAATGCATGAGTAAATCCAAGAGGGAGATCCTAGCTGGCATGTGTTTCAGTTGATCTACCACTTTATACTCGCTTTGTTGTATAAACCTCAANAATTCACAAGCTTCTTCATCGGAAACTTCTTCACCATAATTCTTATCTGACGACACGATCTTTCCTTCCGAAAGTTCCTTATCTTTCTTTGCCAAAAGCGACGATGAACAAATTCGTCCACTTTTCGTTATATTGCTACTGCCTGATATATTTTCAATGATCGGCTCGTTGAGTTTTTCTTCAAACACACGCGTGCCATATCTCCATGGGACANTCTTGTTATTTTTGTAGGGGAAAGGGGAAGGTGTCTNGATAACAACAGAGGTCTTTCCTGGTGCCACGAGCATAGGAGTGGTCTTGGTGAAGCGAATAACTAATGGCTCTGGCAAAGTCATATCGGGTTCTCCACTCGTTTGTGCAAATACCTCACCTTCTTTATCCTCATAGTATATTTGTAAGAAGCTTCTGTCAATCAGATCTTGGAGAATGCTCATAAACACAGTACATTCAT
>NC_028356.1:1826628-1828005 GCF_000741045.1 Vigna radiata var. radiata | reverse complement strand
ATGGGCGGTGTGTAACCTGGTGGTAAGCCATACATTGGAAACGTGAATTGTGTGCCCACAGCATTATGTATTGGAGGGTGAGTATTATCTTCGGTCCTTGCAAACGAAGTATCTCTTGCAGTTTTCATGGCTTTCAAAGCTTCTAAAATTTGACCGACTTGATCCTTTAGTTCACTAATATCGGCCTTCACAGTTTCACGTTCATCTTCCCACTCCTCCATAGCTTTGGCGTTTGCTCGAGTCCTATAAGGATGTCGTGGAAGCCTCGCCGTTGTTTTTTTTATTTGACTTTAAACTGTTTTATTTTTTATTAATTAATTTGGATTAGACGAAAAGCGAATTATGCGAAAATGCANAAATGATGCATGCTTGGAAGAAAAGGCGGAAATCACAGTTCCTTGATATCGTGGTAAGAGAAATTAACACAGCCTGATTCCATCGCAAACAAAACCANACCTTATTTAAACTGAAAAAAATTATGAAAATATCAGTTCCTAGCTCGGGCGATGAAAGTCTTCATCTCACCCACTAACTGTTTACAATAACTAATAAAAAGAGTGACNTCTTCAGGTGGGTTACAAAAATGTGTCATTATTTCAGCCTCAGATACCATCTTGGGGATATCTTTGATAGCTCCATTGGCAAGGGCGGCTAGCCGAGAGAAATTCCCCTTCCAGTGTTCCACGGCCTGCTCTTGATTCTGAATATGACCCTCCATCTGCCTCATCATAGCTTGATTTCTNTCTTCTGCTTCTATCAATCTTGCTTGTTTAGCAATGCAACTCTCCATCTGCTTCACCACAGCCTGTCGCCTTTCTTNTGCCTCTTCCCGCTCCTGATCTAGCTCTATCTCAAATGACATTGCCATCCTTTTCATTTGTCCCTCTGTTTCTTTGACTTGGATCTGGGCTTCCCTCAGTCTTTTTAGGGCTTCTTGTCTATCTCTCTTGGTCTCTTCATAAAGATACCTCCAGTGTTCCTCAGCCTCTAGTGCCGTATTTCTTTCTTTGACCCTCAAGGCTAACTCCGTGCTGGCGGCTGCAAGATCTTGCTTTATTCGAAGTGTGTAATCTTTTTCGATGATTTGTTTCCTGAGAATCTCCTCATATGCTCGCGTCATTTCTTCCTTTTCCGCCTTCAAATCTACAACATCGTTGCGAGCATTTCGTAGCTCCTTTATTAACTTGGCATTCTCATTTTTCGCTTCTTCTATTTCTCTCTCCAATTGTTTCACTTTATAAGACTCCGAATTTAGAAATTTTCTTTCATCTGCTAGCTGACNTGTGATGGATTTGAATGGCAACTTAATGTTGTTTACCCTTTGCGTGATCCAATTGTGATAACTGACTTCTTGGTTTATCACCCCTGTCCTTTCAT